>NW_018127906.1:1738508-1741448 GCF_001952655.1 Monopterus albus | reverse complement strand
CCTTAAAGAGAAGCAGGACACAGCTCAATGGAGGGAGATTCACATCAGACCGGTTAAGGCAGCTACCAGCACAGAAATTGCTTATGACAACAGCGTCTCCCCAGGTGTTATTTATATCCCTGATTGTTCTGTCAAATTACTAACCAGGCGGTGTAGGCGTGGCCAACCCGCCGGTTACATATAGTAAACGAGAAACGAGCGCGCATGCGCACGGACATCAAAGGCGCATGACGTCAATGATTAAACCTAACCTAAGGGTGAGAGGCTCCGTTTATTTTAAAACGTTAAGAAGATTACACAAGGAACAACATACAACATTTGTATGAAAATGGAGTCTGACACAGATTACACTGAGCGGGTCAACACAGTGAACAAGCGAATTAGTATATGCTCTAGGAGAGAAAAGCTGATAGAGCTTCTGCTGACTGATTACGACATTCTCCAAGAAGAGTTAGCAGCTCCCAAAAAAAGGGCAGACATATTAAACATACAATTAGGTGCGATGCCATACAAAACCAACAGGCGTGCAGCTGACCAAAGCAAGGTTGTGAAAGATTTGGAGGAAAAGGGACCAAAAGCCATGACAAGTAGAAAGGACCTCTCCAAATCTATTATACTCAAACAAAGTACACTGCACTATAGGGACACAGAGAAAGAAATGCCGCCTGTACAGACCGCATCAGTCTTTGGGGTACAAAACCGTGCAGAGAAGGTACATCCCCTGCGCCAAAATCGAGAGGACGTACTTACTAGCCTAATAATCACAAAAAAGCCACTGCACCCTAGGCAGGCAGATCACGGGAAGCTCAAACAGCCTACACCCAATCCTCAAAAAGACATGCCGCAGACCACAGAGGGACCACCCTCAGAGGATATGTGTAAAACACAGGAGCTCCGAGAGTCTACACCGGAGCTTGAAAAGTCGACAAAGACTGCATATCATAGGGTAAAGTCCTTTGACAATAAAAAAAATTTAAGAAGAGCCAAGGTTGCCCCAATGACTGCATCAGTCTTTGGGGTACAAAACCGTGCAGAGAAGGTACATCCCCTGCGCCAAAATCGAGAGGACGTACTTACTAGCCTAATAATCACAAAAAAGCCACTGCACCCTAGGCAGGCAGATCACGGGAAGCTCAAACAGCCTACACCCAATCCTCAAAAAGACATGCCGCAGACCACAGAGGGACCACCCTCAGAGGATATGTCTAAAACACAGGAGCTCCGAGAGTCTACACCGGAGCTTGAAAAGTTGACAAAGACTGCATATCATAGGGCAAAGTCCTTTGTGAATAAAAAAATCTTAAGAAGAGCTAAGGTTGCCCCAATGACTGCATCAGTCTTTGGGGTACAAAACCGTGCAGAGAAGGTACATCCCCTGCGCCAAAATCGAGAGGACGTACTTACTAGCCTAATAATCACAAAAAAGCCACTGCACCCTAGGCAGGCAGATCACGGGAAGCTCAAACAGCCTACACCCAATCCTCAAAAAGACATGCCGCAGACCACAGAGGGACCACCCTCAGAGGATATGTCTAAAACACAGGAGCTCCGAGAGTCTACACCGGAGCTTGAAAAGTTGACAAAGACTGCATATCATAGGGCAAAGTCCTTTGTGAATAAAAAAATCTTAAGAAGAGCTAAGGTTGCCCCAATGACTGCATCAGTCTTTGGGGTACAAAACCGTGCAGAGAAGGTACATCCCCTGCGCCAAAATCGAGAGGACGTACTTACTAGCCTAATAATCACAAAAAAGCCACTGCACCCTAGGCAGGCAGATCACGGGAAGCTCAAACAGCCTACACCCAATCCTCAAAAAGACATGCCAAACAAAAACCACTGCACCCTAGGGAGGCAGGTAACAGGAAGCTCAGACAGTCTACACGATTGTCAAAAAGAAACGCCAGGTGTACAGACTCCAGAGGAACCACCCTCTCTAGAAGTCCAGGGTCCACTAGCCCCCCCAGACAGCATGTCACCTGGAGAGGGCTGTTCCTACAACTACAATATGCTAGCATCCTCCTCACACTCACCTCCTGACCAAAGCAAAGTTGTGAAGGATTTGAAGGAAAGGGGACCAAAAGTCGAGGACCTGTCCAAATGTCTTTTGATCAAACAAAAACCACTGCACCCTAGGGAGGCAGGTAACAGGAAGCTCAGACAGTCTACACGATTGTCAAAAAGAAACGCCAGGTGTACAGACTCCAGAGGAACCACCCTCCCTGGAAGTCCAGGGTCCACTAGCCCCCCCAGACAGCATGTCAGCTGGAGAGGGCTGTTCCTACAACTACAATATGCTAGCATCCTCCTCACACTCACCTCCTGACAGTAACACAGCTGTGGGGCCATTTGTGAACACTGGTATTCCAGCATTCAGTATATAAATTCTCCTCTAAAACTATAACATTCACAACAAAAGACAGCAATAGCGGGCAGCATGGTGGAACAGCGATTAGCGCTGTGGACTCACAGCAAGAAGGTTCCGGGTTCAAGCCACGGCTGACCTGGTGTCTTTCTGTGTGGAGTCTGCATGTCCTCCCTGAGCCTGTGTGGGTTCCCTCCGGGTACTCCGGCTTCCTCCCAGTTAAAAGAAATACAGCTTAGGTTGATTGGCGACTCTACATTGCCCACAGGAATGAGTGTGAGTGCATATGGTTGTCTGTCTCTACACTGTAAGCCCAGATAAGTTGACTTTACTTAAAAAAAAAACTGCCATGATTTGATCTGCACATTACATCTACTGAGTGCAAAACCTCTCTCTTCCCCTCTGTACTCTCTCTTCTCCAGAATAAAAATTGAGAATCCAAAATTATGCCATCCATCCATCCATCTTCCTCTGCTTATCCGGAACCAGGTCGCGGGGGCAGTGGTCTAAGCAAAGATGCCCAGACTTCCCTCTCTCCAGACACTTCCTCCAGCTCCTCCGGGGGGATGCCGGGGCAT
>NW_018127906.1:1731744-1738116 GCF_001952655.1 Monopterus albus | reverse complement strand
GATTTCAGAGGCCATCACTGACAGCGCCACCTCAACTGACAACAACTATGGATACATGGGTATGGACCCACACACACACACACACACATTGTTTGTGGCCCACCGTTGTCATTCTGCATTATGTCTCCACAGCCTGGCTTGCAGTTGGTTCCCTGTGAACAGCTCCTGTTCCTCACTGGTTTTCTGTGTGCTTTTATTCATCAGGGCAGGAGCTTTTCAAACGTCGACCAATCCTCAATCACCTTCACCACTTAGCCATCCACATCGGTGACACACTGCCACATAATTGGCCAAATCAGTTCTGAGATTTCCACCAAACCAATCAACTCTATTTGAATCATATGTCAATGAGACTTGAGATGTTGATGCCAGAAAGAGACCAGATTCCTAATCTTTTATGATACTGAAATAAACAGCTAGACATTGGTGTTGTAAAGTACCAACAACCATTCTGATTTTCTCAGCTGTCCTGTCTTTGGTCCTGATGACCTCGAGGTAAACAGCACAAATATGCTGTTCACGTTACAAAGTCATCCACCAGGAATGCATGCACGTGGTCAGCATGGCGCCGCGTGACACACTTCCCCCGTTTGACAGCCACATGCTGTCCTCTACCCTCCAACCTTTCCAAAATGTCCTCACTCCCAAGGTACAAAACTGAGACGGGTCCTTACAGTGATAGCCGTACAAGAACACACACACTCTGTCTTGCAAAAGTGTCTGAACGCCATGACATCATTGTCAAAGCAGATCACTTTCACACACGGCGTGCCTCAGTGGTCGGCTGGGCGTGTGTGTCTACAACACACACACACACATCATCACAGATGTCGTTTTCCTGCAACACGTGTGTGTGTACATCTGCCTTTGTGAGGACACTCACTGACACACTGCACCACCGGCCCCATACCCTGAGCTAAACCTGAACACCCAAAACCAAGTGTGTCCTCTCAGATATTCCGTGGTGGTGTGAGGACCAGGTGCAGCTCACCTCCAAACAGGAAGCCAGTGTGGCTGTGATGTTCACTGAGGTAATGGGGTGAACCTCAGACTGAAGCCAGGTCTCTGACTGGGGCACAGACTGGAGGGTGCTCGACCAGTGAAGCAACAGTTTGGTTTATTTATTGGTTTATTGACGACCAGAGCTTGAAGAAATGTCAAACTGGTGATGGTGCTAGGTGAAGAGTCAGAGGACCACCAACACTATCACGGTTCATCCTGAGGGGAACGTGAAAGTCTGTTGACTGGTTTCACTGGAAACCAGCTGAATGTTGTCATTGTTCTGTTAAACCCAGTAGATTGCCAGTAGAATCAGTCTGGGAACCGTGAACATCTGTAATTTCACAACAGCTCCTTCAGTAGTTGTTGGTATATTTCAGCCAGTCGTGCACAGGTTGAATGGTGCACGAGCAAACACCGCTCCGTCACCTTAACAGTGGTGAAGTGACGTTTAAAGAATGTTTCTGAAACTTAAAATAGTCAGAGGACCTTAGAGTTGGGACCAAAAACCTGTGTCTATAAATAGGCTCATTCCCACCTGGGAGTTCTTCCTCCATCCCGCCCTGTCCTTCTTGTCTCTCACTGTGTGTGGTCCCTGCAGACCAGTCAAATCCAGTTCACTGTGTGGGAGAGAGAGAGCAACAGGCAGAAAACAGGGAGAGGGGGCGTGTGCAGTTTGGCTGACTGATTCACAGGCTGCTTTACTGACCAGACTAAACATTTAAACGTTTATTTCTGCAGAGGAAGAGGAGGGAGGGGGTCACATCCACGCCGTGAGCCTGACGGACACCGAGCTGGAGCTCTGAGCCGAGGTTGGTCTTCTCCCTCCTGTTTTCATCCAGAACAATTCGCCTGTTTATCAAAGTGCATGTTTACATGTAATGAGTGAGATCATCGATCCGGTGTGGAGGAGAGAGGTCATGCCGTGGCTCTGGTCACTGTTTTAAACAGACTTTATACTAAAGTGCAATTACAATCTTTTTCATATACTGTAAGTAATAAACTAATGCTGTTACTCCTGAAGTGGAGTTCATTATATCCAGGGTTAGAGGCACTCGTCTGTCTGCAGCGGAGACATTTAGACTTTATTCACCTCAAAGGGACAGTCTGGATCGTTTAAGATTAATTTACCTGTAAGATTTAATGATAGCCTAGATAAGTTACTGCACAGTGTTATAAATAAATATGAATTTTGTTTAAATAAATAGTAAAAAGCAGTCCATTGCTCTGATGTGATTTGTTTTACAACCTTAATTTGTTCAGATAGTTTGGATCTGTTTTACAGGGTGCAGATCGTTTTCACCAACATATAATAATATCGGTGGGATTCTCATTAGTGTTGGAGCGGCTAAATACATTTACTTACTAGTACTGAGCAGAGTTTTGAAGTTCTTGTATTTTACTTGAGTATTTCCATTTCATGCTGCTTTACGCTTCCTCCACATTTCAGAGGGACTTTGTACTTTTTCATGTTACTACATTTACTTTACAGTTTTAGGTCAGTTTGCAAGTTTCTGTTTTATTTGGCCGGTTTCTAACGATCCACGACATTTGCATTTTGAGACATGGCTACAAAGAGATGCAAAATGACCAGAGTACAACAGTATTCTAGTACCAGAGTGTGTTGATGTTTACTGAAAGCAGCTGTGAGTGAAGAGCATGTCAAAGTGTGTGTGAGGAGTCAAACCCACTGACAGGTACCACCCTAATGTACAGCTGCCCTCGGCAGCGCAGTGATGTGCTCAGTGTCCAAACCACAGCTTGACTGTTGGTTTGGAGACAGTGGTTGTTGTGGGTGAGAAGAATTCCTACTTCACATACGTCCCTCTGTTTACACACTGAACTAGCTTGGCACTGGCACCAAAACATACCTGGGCAGGTTTAAGCACTAAACAGCCAGATGTTTCCCTCTGGAGCTGGTGGAGACCAAACACAGGGCTGACAGGGTCCCCATGTGCACATGCACACAGCTCCACGTGAAGGATGCTGTTGCTGTGTGGAACAGGTTCAACATATCAGCTTGTCTCTGCTGGCCCAGGTGTAGTTCTGGTAGTAGGCACCACCGTCATGTAACCCCGGTGTGCTGCTGTCAGCGAAGGCCGCTACAAACCGCAGTGTGCTGCGTGTTGGCGCTGCCCTCTAGAGGCTGCAGCTGTGCGCAAGGTGTCGGCCGCACAGCCCCATGGTGCCATCATGGGCATTCCTACACACATAAAGAGATTTTTAACCAGAGGACAATGAAATGAATCTGTTCCTTTTGGTGCTAAATTACTCTCCAAGCCAAGTGTCAGTGTGAAGTGTTCCTATCAGAGCTGTGTCTTTGCAGATGAACGTGTTGCTGATCCATGACAGACTGCACATCAAGACGCTCTGGGAGGAGAAGATCACCGCTCAGTGTCAGCACGCCGAGAGAGAGGAGGACAGGATGAACAGGAGCTCCCTGAAAAAGTTGGTAACACGCAGGGACACAGTGACACAGAGCAGCAGAGACAGGAAGTGTCAGACCTTCTGTTGGCTGAAAACGCTCAGCAGTGCCCTCACAAAAGCTTGTGGGTGAAGGGTGACTCCACAGAATACCAGATACCAGGGCCGGGTCACCGATATCAGTACAGAAACAGGCAAACAACAAACAGGAGCCGTGATGGTGGTTACGCAGCGCAGCCTTTATCCCAAACCTCAGCTGAGGTCTCAGCAGCCATGTGCTACACAGGGCCTGTATTTATACATCCAGGGCAACCTGAATCCTACAGACTGTGCCAAAGAACAGTCCATACAAACAGGATTCATCAATTTTTCAACCCAGTCACAGTCAAAGATGTGATCTAGGATAGAAAGACCCAATACGGGAAGGATCATTTTGAAATGACTATAAAAAGAGAGTTTCATAATAAATAATAAACTATGGGAACCAGTGTCCCAATGGGGAAAAGGTAGGTGTACAAAATAGTCATGAATACAAAACTGGAAAGAGAAAGCATGTCAACAGAAAAACAATGGCACGAACTCAGTGAATATGAAACACATAAAAATCAGTGATGGGACGTCCGGGCTCTGCTGGGTGTCTAACGGGTCTACCCGGGGGCTCCCTGCTGTGGGAGTCTAGATATAATATCTTCAGCTGTGGGACACGGTTCAGTGGCAGCGAGACACAGGACAGCCACTGAGCCATGACTACATCTCTATAGCACAGTCCTCGTTCCCGAGAGCGGCGCCTGCCGGGTCACCTGCAGGCCTCGGTCCAGAAGGTGACCCTGTTCTGGGCTTTCCTGAACACACCTGAGGTCTCTGACCGTGGCGTCTGTGGCCACGGTTTGACATGTGACTGGCAGACAGACACATCTGAAAACAGATCCTATGGTTACAGACAGCCTCGTCTTTCAGCGAGCGGAGGACATACCAGGACCGTCACACACACCCTCGACCCTCGCACTTGCTGGTTGTTAAAGGTCTCGGTAACGATGATCACTAATGAGTAGAAACTGTAACTGAACACACCTCGGCCTGTCACTCACAGAGATTGACAGCTGGTGTGATGCAGGACGTGATGAAAACCTCAACATTCACCTAAATTAACTTCTGACAGTGTGGTTGTTTGGTTTCCTATAAGGGGACTGATAAACCGCAAAAAAACTTACACTTGTCTCCCAAACCTCTAAGTCCTGACACAACCAGTAGGGTACACTGAAGCCGTGTGTGAGCCTGTGTTGTTGCACAGGTTTCTGGCACTGATCGACCATCAGTAGCATCCACCAGCAGCCCAGACGCGCCTGCCAGGCTTCCTCTGTGTCCCAGTTCCTGAGTCTGTTGTACTCCTGGGAATGCTCAGAGCCTTAGTCCTGGTTGGTGCCTCGCCACAGTCTGACCACAGGGGTCTACAGGGAGCTCCTGGACTTGTCCTGGCCTGCAGTGTGAACTGTGCAACCGTTCAGGCAGTATGATGCACATCCTCGTACTAAAGGTTCCCCTCTTATCCCAGCTATTAGCCTTATCCCAGCCAGTCTCCTATTCCTCATCACAGCGCCTCTTCAGCCCATCACACTTAATCCCCGCTATCTGTTACCCTGCACCTCTAATCCCTCCCCATCAGTACTATGTATCTGCTAATCCCCCGGCTATATATTACCATGTACCCCCAGCTCTACAGCTGTCTGCCCCCTCTAACCTCGGCTCCAGTCTTCACTAATTGTGTCCATCATGTGCGACCTGGCCAGAGGCTGGAAAAACGTGTCGCAGAGAGTAGAGGTGATAATCGCATGGTGATGACAGATGGAGGCCGGCTGCCACGCAGACAGAAAACAGACTGAAACGAGGCCATGTTCTGACCTGAATGGCAATATTAGAATGCCTTCAGCCTCCGTGTACAGGAAAGCTGACATTAGATAAATGTATCTGATGCCACGTTGCCATTTTACTCAAGCTGGCCCTTAAAATATGTTCACGCCCTTGGTGCAGTACAGTTTAAGTTCCTCATGTCAAATGATCTTTAAAGGGAGGAATGTCAGAGGAAAGCTAATCTGTCCCTGATATGTGATGAAACAGCTGAGCCAACTTAAGATGGCTATAAATCCTTGTTTTATGCTAAATTAGCACAAGTCGGTTCAGACTGGCGACGCCACACCTCTCTACTGTGTGAATCCAACCATATCACCGTGTTCCCGGCCAATGTTGGCTGTGAATCCATTTTTGTTTGCAACCTGAAAAGAGGACAAAGAAAAAACTGTTTTTCATGCTGTCCAGGTGAACTCACTGTGGACAGCGCTTTCTGCTGAATAATTAAACGGCTTAGTGTGGATGTTTCACCCTGTGTCAGTGTTTGTCTCTGCTGAGGTCAGTAGGATTATCAGCAGCTGAAAGGACAAATGGAGTAATCAAAGAAGCTCGACAGGAAGGTGGTGAGGAGATGGCGAGGACAGCTGACAGCCAGGGTTGGGTTACGCTCGCAGTGTTTCTGGGCCTTGTGTGTCTCTTAGCTTCACACGTTTGTGTTCTTCACTCAGTGATGTCAGTGTAAGATTGATGATGAAATGGAGAGAAATGCTGATCTGACTGGTAACGCTCAGGGTGCCAGGTCTGCCTCTGGATCCAGCTGTGCCAGCACAGGGCCAGGTTTTGGAAGCATGTTAGTGGGCCCCTGGGCACAGACAGGGTAAGGATCCTCCCATACACAGGCCCCCCAGTCATTTGTAGCTGTCTGGTGTCTTTTAACTGAGCTCTGATTCTACCATACTTAGAGTATGGCGTGGAAAACTGGGGAAATACATACAAAAGCTCACTTCAACCATTGTATATACTACAAAAAAGAGCGATAAGAATAGTGCACAAGATGGGGTATAGGGATCACACCAATGTAGCTTTCATACAGTCTAAATTTTT
>NW_018127906.1:1725556-1731456 GCF_001952655.1 Monopterus albus | reverse complement strand
TGTGTGTGTGTAGAAGTGAATCATTTACTGCTTGCAAACCAATGATGGTAAGATGATGTCATGGGGTAGGACTGGATAAGTCTGACTTCTTCCTACTCCATTCAAGCATGTACTAGGTATAAGCACATTGATATTGGATTGTGTGTAAAAAATGTGTGTTGTTATATCAACTGTTTTTATATGCTTGAAAGAATAAATCAAATCAAAATCAAATCAAATCTGTGACTTTCAACATAGAAATATGTTGCAACGGGAGGCCGTCTTTTTCCAACAACCAGCCCCACAGGCTGAGAACGGCATCGCTGTGCATAGTCAGCCAGCTGCACAGGACCTCTAACAGCCTTCAGTCTTAGTGATGTACAAAAACACAAGTTCTTTGCAGTTCCTGCTCCCAGATATGTGGAGAAGCACAACTCTGACCAAGTTTCCTTTCACTTACTTGCTTTGTCTCTTCAGGCTGCAGAGCACCGACTGCACACTGAGTCTGTGCTACCTGAACAACAACAACTTAAACTTCTCTATGTGCTTTCAGGCTGAGAGCCGAGTGGCTGGTCCGTCTGGAGAACCGAACCAGACACCTGAAGAAGCTCAACGACAGCTTTGTCGGGAAGATGAAGGCAGCTGACCAGACATGAGTGAGGAAACCTGGACAAAGACTGAGCACACACTCATCTTCGTCATCCTGCTGTTTAGAGCAATAAAGTGATTCTTTTTCCTTATCAGGTTCATGTTTGATATTTTAATTAACAGCAAAGCAATGCATCATATGGTAGGGTGTGTAAAATCTGGTAGGAAAAGTAGTTACTAACTGCAACTGACAAAGTACCAAAAGCTGAACTTAAGTGAATTCCCACTGCGGGAATATGAGTTGGCTGATGGAGATAAATCTTACTTCTGTTGATGTTAGGTAGACTGTTCCAGTGGGGTCGGGCCCCTCTAAAGGGTCACCAGAGTAGTCTGAGGGGTCGTCATATGATTCATGGAGAGGAGCAATGACAAACTTCTGTTATCAGTTCTTGTCTAAAGTTAGTTTTTTGTGAAAGATTGAAACATTAAATGAGAAGTTTATAGGAAATACTTTAGTACAAGTGCCTATGCAAATGAACTCCACTTTGCTTTTTGTGTGGAAACATCTTTAGGTCTTTCGCATGCCAATACTGCCTGGGGTCATGACCTCAGGATAGCTGCACACAGTCACTGGCTGCGTCTGAAACCGCATACTGTGACAGTACGTACTGAAAGAGATGAAGTACCTACTTACTGACCGTTAAAACAGTAGGTACTGTATAGTATGAAGCCTGGTAGTATGAATGAGATTCGGACGTACTACATCCGCCATGTTGATACATCACGTGACATACGTTGGATAACTCCTCTCCCGGGGCATCATGGGATAGTGAAGTGTCCATCATATGCACACTGCAAAATCCAACCGGAAGCAGTAGGTCATCCGGGTACTTTTCGCCTACTGTTTTTGGAATACTACGAATCCGGACATACTACTCGCCTCGCCTACTGCTTTTCGGCTACTATACAGTATGGTAGTAGGCGGTTTCGGACGCAGCCCCTGTGTTGTTCAGTAAGAGAGAGCTCCAGCACAAAGCTCCCCAGGAACAACTATGTCCTTCTCTGTGTAAACAAACAGAAGACCCTGTGTTAATCAGTGACCTTCAGAGGTGGTGGCAGGTGGATTCTGTCACCTGTGGACAGAGCCAGACTAGCTGCTTCCCTCTGCTAAGCTAGGCTAACCCCGTGCCGAGGTCACGATCCATCTGGTCATCTGCATTCCCTTAAGTGCTGCAGTATTAAGCTTCTTTCTCATAAAATCAAATTATTGTTCTGGTCATATTTAAAGTCTTAACACTATCACACAGCTAAATCAAATTAGACCTGTTCTTTCAGAAGAAAAACCCCTTTCTAAAAGTCAACAGTTTTGGAGTGTTGTTTTCACAATAAGAGTCCTGTTTAATACCCGTCTACCAATGTACAAACAGCAGAGCCAGCTCTCAGTGTAACCCAGTCCAGGTGAACAGCAGCACAGCCTGCAGCCTCCACAGTGAGCGCACAGGTGAACCAGCAACAGTCTAAACCAGCAACAGTCTGAATATCATCATCTTCAAGGAAAAGGGTTTACTGCAGCACTGTGGGTCAAACTGACTCAGTCTGACACAGGGGTTCCTAATAAACTGACCACTGAGTGTATGATTTACCCCCTTCCCTGGCTCAGTACAGGCTGTGGATGGGTAAGATCGAGGTGCTTCTGGTCTTTTCCAACAGTTGTTCCCTTAGTGTCTGTTTCTGGACTTCATACCAGACGTAGCGAGGGTTTTCTACAGCTGGAGGCCGCCCTGTCACCGTGCACTCCAACTTCTCTCCATCCTCGTTGCGATGGACGTGGTCAGGTGCCAGCACCACCAGTGTGTTGAAGCACACGCCATCCGTCTTCCCGTGCTGCCGGCCATTGTGTTGCAGGCTGAAGACGCCCAGCGTGTTTACGTCGTGGTCGTAGTACGCCGACGGCATGGCTTCCTGCACCACCATGTTAGCTGCCCAGGTCACTGCGTGGGTCTTCACTGCCGCCACTGTAGGGAGGTGGAGCCCCGGAGCTGCAAAAAAACGGGCGGTGGTTAGCCAGTGTGAGGTTACTGAACACCTCCATCTACTAAGGCTGGAAGCTCCAGGTTGACATGAACTTCCTGTGATTTTGCTGTTTCCAAGGTCAAGAATGAACCTTCATCTTAATCCAGTGTTGTTTTGTACCTTTGACGAGCAGGATCCAGATCTGCTCCTCAGCGTTGGTGAAGACCAGGACGAGTCTCTGCACCACAAGACGGCAGCTCATGTCAACAGGTAGTGTGACCGGGTGGCAGGGATCCTGACGGTACCTGAAAGCAGCATTCAAAGAACTATACCAAGAAATTCAGATAGTTTCTCATTAAATTATTTGGAAAACAAAACCAACCCTAATCTTAATAACATCTAAGCAAAGTCTTCAGCAAAACCTATTTATGCTGTAAGATAGTGACTTTCGGCTTTTCCTGTTTAGGGGTCGCCACAGCGAATCGTCACACTGACGACTCGCATGTTGACCTTTGGCACGTGTTTTACGCCGGATGCCCTTCCTGACGCAACCCTGACTCGAACCCGGGCCGCAGCAGTGAGAGCGCTGCACCTTAACCACTAGCCCACCAGGGACGGCTGGTAGGCTAAATAAAATCTATTTATGCTGTAATTTTCAGAAAACTGAGATTTTTGTCATTATTACAAGAACCAGGAGCTTCACTTTATGTAGGGCAGCTAATAAAAATAACATGATTTTGGGACAGCACAGGAACTGAGTGAGGTTTAGTTAAATCCTCTACTTCTCTGCTTCTGTCCAGTCCAGAGGTGGGTCCAGAAGATGTTTAGTCTAGCTTAGCACAAAAACCGAAAGTTTAAACTCGTACTTGAGTCCACAGTCAATGAGGCGGAGGATGTCTCGTCCTCTTAGAGGGAGGACAGACTGCCTGTCCCACCACGAGGCCTGGAGAGACTCCTGATCTGCTGCTGACAGGTCCTTTATAGTCCCACCTGACACAGAGAGACAGGAAGAGGAGGTTGGGCCCGTTCATTAAAACATCCACTTTAAGTCCTCGTGAAGGCTGCCCTGAACCTGGTCTTCCTCTTCACAGGGTACTGTCTAACCTCACAGAGACTGAGTTCAGGTGCTCTATGTAAATTTCAAAGAATGCAGCTGGTGATTTTCTCTGTTGTTGTTGTTACTCCCCACCAACCCTGTCCAAAGATCAGTAGCACCAGTGAACATGGTGGTGTCCTCACTGTGATATGTGTGAGTCCACTGTTGTCCTCCACCACACACACACACACCCAGAACGCTACACTGGGGGGCAGGTTTCCTCCTCAAGAAACATGGGAGGTATCTGTTTCCAGCAAACAACTCTACAGGCTGAGAACCTGTGCATAGTCACTGGTCTCTGATCTGTTGGCACTACTCTACTAGCCTCTCATACTGCATGACCTCTGACCTGTGACTTTGGCCAGGAAGATGAAGCGGATCCAGCGTGGTCCTTGTTCCTGGATCAGCAGCAAGGTGATTGGTTCACAGTCAAATCCCGCCTCCTCCTTCACCTGCAGACAAATGGAGCATTAACGCAAGTGTGTGTGTGTACATGTCTTTCTCTGGCTGTGTGGACACATTTGACTTTTAAACTGTGGTTGTGAGGACATGTCTGCTCCTCACACCTTCAATGGGCTGTTTGAGGGTCCAGGTTAAGGGCTAGGTTTAAGATTAGGGGCTAGGTGATGCATTATGTCATTGAAGGTCCTCACACCAACATGTGTGTCTCACCTCCCTCCTCAGCGCCTCCTCCAGGCTCTCCCCCACCTCCATCCTCCCTGCAGGAAGGTACCACTGTTTATAACAGTCCTGCTTTGCCTCCTGCACCATCAGTACCTCCTCCTGATGGAGTGTGCGCACACACACACACACACACACACACACACACACACACAGAGAAAAACTTACTACAAGTGTTTCCACTGATGGAAAAGTGAAGAAAAATGACCAAACATCTGGCGTGTCTAAAATGCATCAAAACACGTGTCTATTAACAATTGGCAGTTGTTTTTAGAATGAATTAGTGGTAATTTATTAACATTCCCAACGCTCAAATGTGAGAATGTTCTGCTTTTCTTTGCCTCTTTCTTTGGTAGTAAACTTGATTTGGAAGTTTTGGACTGTTGCTCAGACAGAATAAGACAGCACCTTATTTTATAGAGCAAACTATGAATAATCAGCAGATAGACTGATACATTGGTTGACATCCTAAATCTGAGAGGCCCTCCAAAAGAAAGAGTGAAATGATAACTGATCAACTTAAGGTGAGTTGTGTCAGTTGTAGTGTGACTAAATGTGCAGTCGTAGATGTTGTATACATAAACCTCTGTATAAAAAGATAGAAGCCGGAGTTTTCCGCAGCTGTGAAGACCCCACAGGTGAGACGCGCTACCTTGTCATTGAAGATGACGGCGCAGACGATGTAGGTAACATTCTTCTTCAAAGTTGCCGGCTTGCTCTGCTCCAGTCCCACGTCACACCCGGTGACCTCTGACCCCTTACCACTCAGTAGCTGCTCCACCTGCTCCTCCACCTGTCGCCGCTCCTCCTCCGTCACCTCCATGGCTACAGACACACACAAATGTTTTGATTATTACATTTTTAGATGGCATAAAAAAATTGATTATTTTGATGAATCTATTTCTTGTTTACAGTTACCTGAGGCAGCAACAGTGTTCACACGCTGTACTCCAGCAGATCCTGGTTTACGTTTGTTTGTTGGGATGCCAGGTGATGTAGCCGGTTGACTGTTTGACCACTGGTCTTCTGGAAAACAGGTGCAGCACATCTGGACCAAAATCCATCTACAAACCAACTGTTACATTAACATTAGCTTATATTTTCGTTATTAGAAAAGTGAAACCCCTTTATCGTTATATCGCTAAGCTCGGCTAAGACAATCAGCTGTTAGCTAACATTAGTGTTAGGTTATTTCCTAGTTAGATAGATATTCAGAGATTTGTTGTCTAGAAATGTTTAGTGGAGACAGATTGACTAGCTCAGGCTGTTGACTGTTCAGTAATGTGCTTGCAGTGCAGACTGCAAGTAGGCCAAGGTTGCAGGTAAAGAGCTGTTAGTGTCAACTGTAATGCTAGTCTTAATATTTGTCTTAATGTGTAAGGTTATGTCAAATTGTTTTAGATACACACCACGAAAACAACAGCCACACACCTTGACTTTTCCTCATGTTTTGGCTAACGTTATAGTCAGCTGCAAGCTGGCATATCAGGTGACGTCACGGTTTGACGCCCTGCGTAGTATGGGCTAGCCCAGAAATGATTAA
>NW_018127906.1:1709101-1725500 GCF_001952655.1 Monopterus albus | reverse complement strand
GAGAGATCTGGACGTGTAATGTTAATTTTACCTGTGATCCTCTGAATAAACCAGCACGGTTATTTTTTATAAAATCTAAAGCGGTCTGCTTCGTCTTATTGTGAGTTCCTGGTTTAAAAGAGCCGGAAGAGGCTTCATAGAGAAATAGAAGCTTATAATTAGCTAATGTTAAAAGAACATCTAGAAAACGACTTCTATTTGTTAAATGAAAAAAACTTCGAAAAAAATCAACTGGACTAAATTTCTAGGTCGAACTGACGAAGCCTCTTGGATGAGAGGTGAAACGTCTTCGACCTAGAAATCTAGTCCAGTTGATTTTTCTAAGTTTTTTTCAGTTTACCATGACCTGGATGACTGAGAATCTGCACAGACACTTCTATTTGTTGTTGTAACACTCGGTACACAATCGGTCTCACAGTCAGAAGAGTATCAATAAAATTACACACCTTTTTGTATATATGTTTTTTTAGCGGTGTTAGTTTTCCATTCAGTGACTCTGGAAGTCTGCAGCAGCTCTGTTTTGACACTTTAACCCTTGTAGCTAAACAGGAAGTGCGAAAACTTTTCCGGTTTGGGGTTTAAAAGGTAAGAGCGTTGATGAACGTGCATAACGCCGCCGGTAGTGGTGCGTTCACTTAAGTACTTACTCAAGTATTGTAAAATTTGCTTTTAAGGTATTTGTACTTTCACTGTTTCAGTTTAATCCCACAACATCTATCTGTATAGCTTTAGTTATTGTCATTGTTGGAGGAAGTAAAGGAATATTTTATTGTGAATTCTGCTAACCGGAAGTCACATGTTTTCTGTTCAGTCACCTTCATCGGTGTGTTGTAACGTGTAGTACGATAACACCGTGGCAAAGATTTTTAAAGACAGCTTAGGTTAAAGATTGAATTAACGCAGAATCAGCTAGTGCGAGTTTCGCTAACATAAATGGTTTAACCATCGGAAACGGGTTGACTCAATAAATTTAGACAGGTAAGTTAACTCGTTTTTTTTGGGGGGGGGGGGGTTCAGTTTTTCCATTTGGTGTGTTTATGCTGTTTCTAGTTTATTCTTTATTCGGATCCTAACTATTTACCATCCTAAATAGTGACGTCACTTCCTGGGATCCCCAGTTCCAAACAATTCACCATAAAATGTAGCGCACATGCACTTCAGTACTTGTGTACTAGGCAAGGCAAGCAGCTGTATTTAAATACCACATTTCAAACAGGCGGTTCAACGTGCTTTACATGGGTAAAGAGAGCACCCCCAACATGAGTCACACATTGTTATATTGTCGCGCTGCCATCATGTAAACTGGGTTTGTTTCGCTCCTGCAGTCGGACGTCAGACCCTCCCTCAATTTGCTCTGCATCAGCTTAACACCTGCACACCTGTAACAAGCTCTCAGCCAATCAGCGCTCTTCCTTCTCCCTCAGCTCACATGTAGCATCACACCCTGGAAACTCAACTCGTAAAGGCAAAGCTGAGCCTCGTGGTGTGTTGAGCGTCCTCGTGGTTTGACCTGTAGCTCCAGCTTTCCACTCATTCAGGGCTCTGTGTCGTCTGTTATCACAGAGAAGAAAGTCAGTGACCCTTGTGAGAGCTGAACTGAGAAGTTAGAGGGTTTCTCATTCACTTCTAGTGGACATTAAAGGAACTGCAACTGGAGTTGCTCTGGTGTCAGTATGTCCTGGTGAGCTGCTTCCTAATTTGTATCTGTTTATAAAGAATAAATTCAGTGTCCTCAGGCTGAGTTTGTCCAATGCCGAGGCACAGTAAGCTGCAGCGGCTGGTCCTGACTCTGTACCGGCAGTTCCTGCGAGCTGGTCAGAACAAACCAGGCTTCATCCCTCGAATCCGAGATGAATTCAGAGCGAACGCCCGGATCAAGAAGACAGACGTGATGCACATTGAGTACCTGTACCGGCGAGGACAGAGGCAGCTGGAGCAGCTGAAGGATGTCAACACCAAACAGCTGGGTTCCTTCTCCAAACCCAGAGACCAAGGCTGACCCCTGACCTGCACAGTGTCATGTGACCCTGAATGACTCAAAGACTTGGTTAGGAAAGAAATGTCATGCTGTGATGCTGCATTCAAGTCCAGTGGGAAACTAAAGCTCAATATAGAAGAAATTATGTGATAACCATTATTTAAGTTTTTCGGATATTGCAATCATCACAAATAATTAATGTCAGCTGAACAGTACAATAAAGTTTTTAAAAGATATATCAAATCAGTGATGAACCATAGTGCTGGAATGTAACCAGGTGTACATGGTATTGAGTATAAATTTGAGGTACGTTGCCTGAGGATTTTCTTTTCGTACTGCTTTCAACAATAGTTACTTGATAAATTAATAAAATATGATACTTTGTCATAGATTAAATTACCTACCACTGAAATAATTAGTTCATTGAGAGATTATGATTAATAACTTTATTAAAATGCCAAACATTTCATTCTTTTAGCTTCACAGATGTGAGAACATGTTATTTTCCTTTGAGTTATTTTAAATGCTGCCAAATATACCATTTTTTGTTGTTGTTTATTCCCTTTCTCTCTCTCTCTTTCTTTACTCCCCCTGGCCCCTTTTTTACTTACACATAAGACACCTTCACACACAAACCACCTCTATAACACTAATTGTGAATAGGGTTGTGGAGGGCTTTCAGTTTAACACTGACATATTAGGTCGTTTGTGTAGCAGCCTCCTCTGCAGTAAGACTATAGTCTGTCTCACACCACAGTTTAGATTTCTTGCCAGACTTTGCTCTAGTGTTTACGTACAAACAAGCACAAAATCAATGCAATGTACATCTCTAATAGAAGTACCTTGTAGGATTTCCCCTTGTATGAAGAGGCAGGCTTCACAGAGGAACACTCCAGGCAGCACTTCCCCGGCAGGTGAACAAGCTCAGACCCCTATAAACAAAAAATCTGATTGGATTTGGGTCATTCATTTCATTTGTAGAGCGGTTTAATAATAAAAGCTATAAAAATAATCATCACAGGACTTAACATTCAGCAGGGGGCCTGGAACCAATCCCAGCTGACACTAGGTTTAGAGGCAGGGTCTATCCTGGACAGGTCGCCAGTTTATGGGGGAGGTGACAGAGCGGTGGGTAGAGCAGTCATTCGAATCTCAGTGCCTGCAGTCCACATGTCAAAGTGTCCTTGAGCACTTCATCCCCCCACCCCCCGGATGGTTAGAGCCTTAGAGTCATCGGTTGAGTTGGAGCCACAGATGGCTGCCTCGGTTCTGTACCGGAAACAAATTCCTTGTGTGTAACATACTTGGCCATTAAAGATGATTATCCTTATCACAGGTCTGACATGTAGACACTCACTCCTACAGGTAGTTTAGAGTCGCCAGTCAACCTAAGCTGCATGCCTTTGGACTGCGGGTGGAAGCTGGAGTACCTGGAGCGAACCCACGCAGGCATAAGGAGAACATGCAGACTCCACACAGAAAGACACCAGGCCAGCCAGGGCTCGAACCAGAAACATTCTCGCTGTTCTGCTAACCACTGTTTTGCTGTGCCGCCCATCATACATTCTTCTCTAAATGACTTGTATTCATGTTCCGTTTTTTGTCTTGTTACCATGCTATTTTGTCTTGCAATTAAAAAGAAAGGTTGGCTTTTAAAATTCAGTAAAAAGAAATCAAAATTACAAATTTTTTCATTGTGGGGAATCCTCAAAACGTTATAAGACATTTGACTAGAACTGTACATGAAGCTATAGTTTACATAATTTGATTTGGAGAAAGTTGATACTTCTGGTTTATATTTATTTACTTGCTTTATTAATAATGTTCCTTGTAAAACCGTTCCATGTTTATTTTTTATTCATTCAATATTTAGGTTTAGATATATTAAATTTTTTCAGTTTTTTAAAAATACAAGTTTCGTTTTTTCCCCCGGGAAATCTCACTGGTATCTTGGAAAATTAGATACCTTTTTAAAGGAATAAAATAACACGAAATGAAATCAAATAAATCCACTTCCTTATTCCGCATTGGTTGTCCCGCCTACGTCAAACGTCAGTTTTTCTGATTGTACGGTTTTGTCGTAGTGTATCTATTGCGTCCTCTCTAATAGGCTGGAAAAAATTGGCGGGGAAAAAAAAAATGCAACTACCAAGAAGACGTTTCATTGTTAAAATCGGTGCACCAGTCTTCTTGTTGTAAATATTTATTTACTGGGGTCTTTTGTGCTGGTAAGTTCTTTAGGATGGCTGGCGCTGAGTGTAACAGCGAAGTTGCAGAGATTTCCGAAAAACTGGAAAAGTAAGTGAAGCCAACATTAGTTTACAATTACCATCAGTGTTAATCCTCCCCGGTTAATACGCCAAGAGGCTAGTTAAACTTGTACCGACAGTGGTTAATTTGTGTTTGGAAGCCACCGCGCTAAAGCTGAAACCCACAAAACAGAGTCAATCTTTGACTTTTAACTGGACCGAGTACAACTTTAATCATACTGCTCCAAACACCAGTTGATGCCATCTGGTCCTATAGTCCCTTTTAAAGAAGCTAAGTGAGTTAAGTTAGCTGCTGGACTGGGCCTGTGCTCGCCGCAGCCTCTGCTACTTACATACGCTGGAGTCGGAGGGACAGCGGTCCCCTGACCAACCTGTGGCTCTCACGTATCGCATGGAGCCAGAATATTTGCCGTCACTGACGGAATGCTTCTTAACCATACGGCCAGCAGTAACAGTAATGGTTTTTGAGTTGCTTTTCTAATTATTTTTTTCTGATGTTATTATTTGCAGTTTTCAGGGCTTTCTGTAGCTTGTTGCTGAAACCCAGCGTTTGGTCTCAGTTCCTGTTCTAGTGTTCAAGAGGGTAATTTAAAGATTAGTGACCAGCTCAAACTAAAAGTGAAAATCTCACCGCGAAGACTCTGCTGTTTCCCCTGTTCTAATGAAGGTTTAAAAGCCTTAATTTCCATTTAAAAGGCTATTTGTGTTTTACATTTTGAGTAGAATTAAGGCATAAATGAATTTGAATTAATTAATTCATTTATATTTCGTGAGCAGATCCACCTGGTGCATCGTGCTCATTCGGTGAAATTCACAACCTTTATGCAAAGTGATTTTCTTGTTTCAACCAGTTTCCTCTTTTTACCTAAACAGCTGTTGCTGGTTAGTAAATGGTTAAAAGATCACAACATAGAAGAGAAGCAAAGTTGCTTTCACAATTAACAATGCACTTCCTGCCATTTTACAGTGAAAATCCCAGGCACATATTTGACTGCAGTGTCCAGAGCAGAGTTAAACAGAACCCAGTAGAATTAGTTAGTTTGGTGGGGGAATGACTCAGCCCCAGCAGCACCAGGTGCATCCATGCATAGCTGCTGGGCTGAGAGACAACCCAGAATATTGTGAAGTGAGAGCTTCAGGATCAGGAAATCCCATGTTAAGAGCAACTTCTAGGTACTTCCCATGGTAAATGTTCCCTGACTTCAAAACTCTGGCTCAAGTGAAGCTGGCAAGTCCAGTCTCCGGTGTGGCAGCAAAGCACAGGTTCAGCTTTCAGATCACTTCTAACAACCACGAGAAGCCGAGACTCAGTGGCCTGTTGATGAGATGGGATCAGTTCAGTTAGCCTAACCTTGTGTAAACTGCCTCTTCACAGTTTAATGGGAATTGTCTAATTTAGTAAAACTATGCTGTAGATAATTTTGTTCCCTTTCTTAATGAAAATGAATGAAAATTAAATCTATTGAATATTTTATCATTAAAAAATTAAACTGAGTGGCATTTTTGCCTAACAATATGATTACTCAGTTATCAGCTAGTTTCTGATTAACTTTCCATCAGTGGACTAATTGTTGCAGATCTAGTTGATGTCCAGGCTGTTGACTAATTACAAAGACTGTAATGTGTGACATCCTACATCAAAACTCACTTGACATGATGGTCGGGGGGGGGCTTTGTTTGTTTTTTGTCATGTTTGTGATAAGCGTGCTAACGGGGACAACTGGTTTCAGATTTTTGTTAGTGTTGTGTTTGTTCTAATTTGGATTTAAAGGTGGATTTAACTTTGATAAATATTTTTAAACTGCCGGTTCATGCAGAGCACAAACAGAAGCCATTTAGATTCGATTAGATTCAACTTTATTTTTTATTACCCATGTACAAGTACAAGGCAACAAAATACAGTTTAGCCTCTAACCAGAAGTGCAGAGTGCACAGTATCTACAGTCAGAACTAATTTACCATAGATATGCACAGTGGATATTTACAGTAAGTTATACAAGGCAATATACAACAGACTTTATGGATTTAAATTACATTAATCTTATAAAACACTAGTGCTATGGGATGGAACAGTGCAGAATAAGAAGATAAGTTACATGAGTGAACAGTTCAATGGATGTAAATAGCAGTATTCTGTGAGTATGTGCAAATTAACAGATCACCTCAGTGTTACAGGTAATAGAAGTGTATTGCATTAGTCCAGGAAGGAGAGATGAGAAGGGGTGAGGTGTGTGTAGTGGTATAGAGGAAGAATTTAGACTTGTCATCATTACACCTGGAGCTTGGATGTCACTGATGCTGACTTTGTCTTCACAGGTCTTTGTCCATAGACACTGATGCCATCCATGATGACCAAATGGAAACCTACCACAGGTAACCCTAAGCAATTAAAAACACTGCTGGTTTGTGCCCAGCAGTCAGCCTTTGTCTTTTACAGGCCATTATTAAAAATCCAAAGTAAAATTCACAACCTTTATGCAAAGTGATTTTCTTGTTTCAACCAGTTTCCTCTTTTTACCTAAACAGCTGTTGCTGGTTAGTAAATGGTTAAAAGATCACAACATAGAAGAGAAGCAAACTGCATTAATGTGGAGGAAAAATCCCTGTTTACCTATAGTAAAATGAGCAACTTTCAGTGAGTGTGAAATAAAAAGAATTGAGATAGATATGTCCTTTGTATTTTATTTCTTGCAAGAAACAGCAGTAATACCATGGATGGCTTCTTTTTTCAGAGGATATTGTGGTTTGCATGGTCTGTAATCATACTTTGGAGTAATTACAACCAGTTCACAATCTTTGATGAGGCCAGCACTGTATTTATGTGTAGCCCACAGTGTCTTAGGGACTTCCTGTAAGGCTGGGATGGCTGCAGCCTGTGCTTCAGATAGGAAGTGCTGAGCTCGTGTTGTGTTTTCAGGTACCAGCTGAACAGATCTTGTTGAACGAAACACTGAAGAGAAGCTTCTTTTAAAACACTGCAGTGTAGGAGAAAACAAAATAGAAGCATCGTGAGTTGGTTGCCAATTATTTGTTTGCATGCATTTTTTAACGAAGGGACCCATGTCTCTCCATTCATCATTAATGCCTTTGGCCAAAGAAATGTGTGGAACGGCTCTGTCAATGTCATACAGTTGAAACTGTGTGTGTGTCAGAGAAACTGCAAGTGTACATCTGTGTGTGGTCCAAAATAGATGTGTAGTAGACAATTTGTCATTTTTCTGTCGAAACCATTCCTGTTCATAGCGTTCATCAGGTCCATCAGACACATAGGAGGTGCAATGCAAATCCTCTGGTGTTTTTTTGTTTGTTTTTTTGTCATGTGTATGATAAGTGTGCTAACGGGGACAACTGGTTTCAGATTTTTGTTAGTGTTGTGTTTGTTCTAATTTGGATTTAAAGATGGATTTAACTTTGATACAATATTTTTAAACCGCCAGTTCATGCAGAGCACAAACAGAAGCCATTTAGATTCGATTAGATTCAACTTTATTTTTTATTACCCATGTACAAGTACAAGGCAACAAAATACAGTTTAGCCTCTAACCAGAAGTGCAGAGTGCACAGTATCTACAGTCAGAACTAATTTACCATAGATATGCACAGTGGATATTTACAGTAAGTTATACAAGGCAATATACAACAGACTTTATGGATTTAAATTACATTAATCTTATAAAACACTAGTGCTATGGGATGGAACAGTGCAGAATAAGAAGATAAGTTACATGAGTGAACAGTTCAATGGATGTAAATAGCAGTATTCTGTGAGTATGTGCAAATTAACAGATCACCTCAGTGTTACAGGTAATAGAAGTGTATTGCATTAGTCCAGGAAGGAGAGATGAGAAGGGGTGAGGTGTGTGTAGTGGTATAGAGGAAGAATTTAGACTTGTCATCATTACACCTGGAGCTTGGATGTCACTGATGCTGACTTTGTCTTCACAGGTCTTTGTCCATAGACACTGATGCCATCCATGATGACCAAATGGAAACCTACCACAGGTAACCCTAAGCAATTAAAAACACTGCTGGTTTGTGCCCAGCAGTCAGCCTTTGTCTTTTACAGGCCATTATTAAAAGCCCAGTCCGGCTTTGACTGTACCCATCCAGGGCCTAAAGGCAACAGTAAATATAATGTAATGTGTGTGAATCCGGAACCTGGTTTATCTTATCGGTCTGTGCCGTCGACACCTAATAATCCTTCATTTTGTCTCTGTCCTGCTGCCTGAGACACTCTCCTGTCTGAAGTCTTTCATGCTCATGTTCTCATTTCAAACCCTCTCAGAAACTCTGTTTAGCTTCGACTGTCCTTGATGGCCAAGAAATGTGGTGCAACATAGTATTCATCATACTAACCAGCATTTTCTTTCTGTGATGTTTTTGCACAATATATGACCGGAATTAATGGGCCAAAAGATTGATTGATTAATCAAGAAAATAATTGTCAGATTACTCCATAAACAAAGTAGTTTTGACCAGCAGCACTGTCTTCATTTATGTTACCCAGGGATGTCCTGTCTTGTTTCTTTCAGACTGGTTCAGGATGGTAAAGACGCTGTGAGAGAAGGCGATTTGCACAAAGCGCTTCAGTTCTTCAAGTCAGCTCACAACATTCAGCAGAGTCAAAAACTTGAGAGCAGGATAAAGAAAATTGAAGACTTTATTGCTCAGGATGACTTGGAGGATGAAGATGAAGAGTATGTCAATGTGAAAAACTGTGGGCTTATGCTTTTTAAGGACTTGCATGACAAACTTTACGACTACCAAAGACATGGAGTGGCCTTCTTATACAGTCTCTACAGAGATGGTCGTAAGGGGGGGATTCTGGCTGACGACATGGGCCTCGGTAAAACCATACAGGTCATATCTTTCCTCTCCGGTATGTACGATAATGAACTGGTTAAGCACATTCTGCTCATCATGCCAACTTCTCTCCTAACAAACTGGACCAAGGAATTTGCCAAATGGACTCCCGGCATTAGAGTCAAAGGGTTTCATGGTGCTAGCAAAGCAGAGAGGACCAGAAATTTGGAGAAAGTTCAGAGGAGAGGTGGGGTTATCATCACCACCTACAATATGCTTCTAAACAACTGGCAACAGCTCTCGTCATACCACAACAGAGAGTTTGTATGGGATTATATGGTCCTGGATGAGGCACACAAGATCAAATCTTCAGCCACCAAAACGGCAAAGAGTGCCTATGCCATACCATCAAAAAACAGAGTTCTTCTCACAGGAACTCCAGTGCAGAACAACCTGAGAGAAATGTGGGCTCTCTTCGACTTCGCTTGTCAGGGCACTCTCCTCGGGACTGCTAAAACATTCAAAGCAGAGTATGAGAACCCCATCACCCGTGCCAGGGAGAAGGACGCCACTCCAGGGGAAAAGGCTCTGGGCTCACGCATGTCTGAAACCCTGATGGCCATAATAAAACCATACTTCCTCCGCAGGACAAAGACTGAAATCCAGAAAGAGAAAACGAATGGTGCACATCCAACCAAGGAGGAAAATTCTGACAACAAGGAGAACCAAGTCCCACACCATCAGAAAGACTCTGGAGCAGTCACGCCAAAACTGACAAGAAAGAACGACCTGATTGTCTGGACTTATCTGAGCTCAGTTCAGGAGGAAATATACAGGCAGTTCATTTCACTGGACCACATCAAGGAGCTGCTCATGACCAGCAGATCCCCCTTAGCTGAGCTAAACATACTGAAAAAGCTGTGCGACCATCCCAGACTGCTCTCTGCTGGAGCCATAGCTAAGTTAGGATTGGAGGAAAGTGCAGCTGAACAACAGCAGAATGAAGACATGGAAACTGATACTCACAGCATCGCTAACGTTCCCGATGACACCTTAATATCTGAGTCTGGGAAACTTGTTTTCCTGTTTGCACTTCTTGAAAGGCTCAGACTAGAAGGCCACCGCACACTCGTCTTTGCTCATTACAGGAAGATGCTTGACATCATTGAACGCATCCTGGGCAACAGGGGTTTCAAAGTGCTGAGGCTGGACGGCACAGTAACACAGATTGCGGAGAGAGAGAGGCGCATCTCTTTATTCCAGAATGATAAGCGTTACTCCGTCTTCCTCCTGACCACCCAGGTTGGCGGAGTTGGCATTACCCTGACGGCAGCAAACCGAGTAGTTATCTACGATCCCAGCTGGAGTCCCGCAACAGACGCTCAGGCTGTTGACAGGGCGTACCGCATTGGCCAGACTGACAATGTCATCATCTACAGACTGATTACCTGTGGCACGGTAGAGGAGAAGATCTACAGGCGGCAGGTTTTCAAAGACTCCCTTATCAGACAGAATACTGGGGACAAGAAGAACCCATTTCGGTACTTCAGCAAGCAGGAGCTGAAAGAGCTGTTCACCCTGGAGGACAGCCGGTCCTCGTCCACACAGCTGCAGCTCCAGGCCCTACACTCCAGGCACCGACGGACAGACCGCCAGCTGGACGAGCACATTGCCCACCTGCACGCTATGGAGATGTTTGGGATCTCTGACCATGACCTCATGTTTTCACTTGACATCAATCACGATGAGACTGTGGAAGACCAGGAGGAGCACCGTTACATCGAAGGGCGGGTCCAGAAGGCTCAGGAGTTGATGAAGGCAGAGTCAGATCTGCAGATGCAGCTGGCAGCGAGCATGGCTTCCAGCACAGAACCAGCCTGGCTCAGACCACCAGGGGACAACAGCAACAGAGAGGGGTCTGAAGAGAAAAAGCCAAGAAACCCAAGACAAAGTCCTTCACATCCACAACTTGACAGCAACTTCAGCACCTCAGCGGTTGCAGTGGAAATGGGCCACTCGGATTCTGGCAAGGAGGACGGCCAGCAGAATCTGAGAAATGAAGTCACTGATCTAACTGAAGATGAGAGCATGACAGAGGAACAGCCTGTTGTAGAAGTAGGCCAAGACAAGCTTGAACACCAGGACCTGGATTCTCCAAAACACCAATCTGCCAAGCAGGAGAAGAGCTACTTGGATACAGCAGATAACTCTCCTCAGGAGGTGATTGAGGAGTCCTTGAAGTTGGAGGCCACTGATGCTGCAGCAGGTGATATGGCAGACCAATCAATGTACCAATCAACAATGTCTGAGGTTGCAGTTGCATCAGCAGGTGAGGGCAGCCCGGCGAACATTACAGCACCTGATGAACATGAACAACAGATAAGTGGAAATTCACACTCTAAATGCTATGACTCTAAGATGGACTTGACTCAGTCTCGTATCACCCCCCTGCAGAACAAAAGACTGTCTGTCTTGCGAGCATCCAATTCAAGCTTCAAATCAGACACATCATCCAGAGTCAGCGCTGGGGTTGAATCATTTGAGGGCAACTTCAATTTACAACTGGAGGACAGCGACATATTCCCAGACCACGATATTCAAGATCATCAGGAGACTGAAGCCGAGGAGAGGAAGCTGCTGTCACAGCTGCGGATGGAGGGGAGTTTTGACATAAATAAATCCCTTTCTGAGAGGCAGCATGAAGAAGCACTCAGACAAAGTCTCACCAATGGCCAGGCTTCTGAAATTGCTGAGTCAATGAATGATTCCATTGTAGTTGTCAAGAAGAAGCAAGCTTCAGTGATTTATGACAGTGAAGATGATGATGTTGGCGGCAAGCAGCAACTTGACACCTCTTCCCACATGCTTGGGACCTCCACACCTAAATCAGTGCCGTCAACCCCTCTCCGGTCAAGAAAGAGCATTGGAGGAAACGTGTCTGTGGCCTCACGCCGATCCCTCCTCCAGTTCGTCATCGACGATGTGGGGAACCACAACCAGGACATGGTTGATGAGGATGAAGGTGATGAAGATGGTGACATTTCAGAGATGCATTCTGATGAAGCTGAAAAGGTGGACATCAGTAGCTCAACTCACAGTGAGCTTCAGTTGGATGAGACCAACAAAGAAACATTAAACAAAGAGAGCAAGGAGGAGGTAGAAGAAGAGGATGAGGAACAGAAAGAGGTGGAAATGACCTTTAATTTTGAGGGATCGACCAGTGAACTCGAGTTAGGCTCCACTGAGAGGATGGATCACTTCACTGCTGATGCAGAAGTCACGACCAATGCCATTGTCGAGTCAGAAAGCTACAACTCACTGGTCAGCAGGGGGAGGGAGTGCTACTGCAAGGGAATGCTTCAAAATGCCTTGTCTTTTTTCCTCAAAGCCATTGACATCAAACCTGGAGATCCTGAAGTTCAGCTCATGACCATCCAGCTGTACCGGCAGCTGAGTCAGAGAAGTTAGAACAGTCAGTGCAGGTATTTCGCTGTACACCATAGAAATGTAAAGAGTTTTGACTTGATGATCAAATACAAACCTTGCCAGATTAAAAAAAAAAAAAAAAAAATCTGTGTAATGTTGCTGTTGCTGATGTTTTAGTATTTAAACAGTTTGTAAAGGTATTTGTTGTGTACTAATTCAACTGGTTAAATGTTCAGATGATTATTTGGGAAGCTTGTGACAAAATCTGTGATGTTTTTGCTTTGGTTGCAGCCAGTGTTTCATTTTGCTGGGACCCTGTAACGAGTTGCCCTCAGTTAATCTGCTGATGATCTTTTATACAAATATTGTTTTGGATACAAAACATCAGGAGATGGTGAAAAATGTCTGTCATGGTTTCCCAGAGTCTGAGGTGACGTCTTGTCTGTTCTGACCACCAAAGATGGACAGTTTACAGCGATATAAAACAGAAAAGCACAAATCCTTTCAGTTAAGATGCAGGAGTGATTTTCCAGAAAAATTACTTATTGAATCGTTTATCTAAATAATGGTCCAGTAAATAATATTGGGGTTTTCAAGTATTGACTGGTAAAAGACATTTGAAAATCTCAGTCTTGGACTCTGGAAAACTATAAGTATTTTTCACTATTTGTTGACACTAAAAACACCTGTGAACGACTTGGTCAGGAAAGAAATGCCATGCTGTGACACAAAAGCTCAGGATGGAAGAAATGATGTGATAACCATTATATATGTTTTGTGGACATTACAATAATTTTACAGTAAAATGAGTTCTGACAAGCTGAACCTTACAATAAAGTTAAAAATATATATCAAATCAGTGATGAATGTAACTAGGTATACATGGTATTCTTCAGTATAAATTCGATGTATGTTATCTGAGGATTTTGTTTTCATTCTGCTTTCAGCATTAGTTACTTGACAAATTAATAAAATATGGTGCGTTGTCTTAGATTAAATTACTGTTGAGTAAAATTATTAACGAAGTTATACTCTAGGATTGGTTCTAACATTTGATTGAATTAAGTACTTATTTAGTAGAAGATTGACAGCATGACTGTTCATTTAACCTTTGTGTTCACTTTGTTTGTGCATAACTATTGTATCATATTAGAAAAGGAATAGTTTAGATTATATTTTAGAATACATAAGTTCACATACTTACATGTCACAGATATGTTTATGAAGTTACTATTCACCCAATTATATATTCACTAAAATGATGAGAAAATAAGTTACTGTATGAATATTGAAAGACACTGTGTGATATTACAGGCCCTTGAGATTGAAAGTCTGGTGCACTGAGTAACTTTCCAAGGTCTCATCATCCCACAGGATTCCATTAGGTTTGTTGCATTCTCTCCACAAGAGCTCATTATTCCCTCTGAGCTTTGAAGCCAGGGGAGTTAGGGTTTGATAAGATACTAAGATTTACACCAAAGTTATAATCAGATTTTGGCCTAGAAGAAACAGCTGCCTGGTAAAATAGTTATTTTCCTGTACACACACACAGGCAGTGTCAGATCTTCCTCCCTCTCTAGGAAAACTGTCTTCCTACATTGGAGCAGGAGGGACCTGGATGGATGGACCAATGGGACAGCACAAGAGGCACCAGATCAACCTACTTTTTCACCTTTCAAAATTGTATAAGATATTGGGTTTCCAGGAGGGTAGGCGTTCCCCTTGTCCTGAAGACGAGCTGAACGGTTTTGCTGTTAATCGTCAGGGCTTCAGATAGAGACGGAACCCAGAGCTCTAATTGCTTTTCTTTAACATTGTAATAAATATTTTAAAGGTTCTGACTTCGACTCTTCCTCAGAAACGAAGATGCAGGACGGTTAAGTCCAACATTACCTACCACTGAAATTAGTTCATTGAGAGAAGACTAATAACTTTATTAAAATGCCAAACGTTTGATGCTTCCAACTTCTCAGATGTGAGAAGATGTGTTTTTCTTTTAATTATTTTAAATGCTCTGTCTAATAGTTTTCAGGTTTGGACTTTTGGTCTTTAGTTGCAGTCCTGTATAAAAGTTAATCCAGTTAAGCCGAGCAGTAAAATGTGGCACATTCATATATCAGTAATAAAGATGTAATGACATTAACAGCGGCCGCTTATATGTACTTTTATTTAAGTAGAGGATCAGAAAGCGCCATCGACTTCTGGTAACTGCCACGAAGAAAATGTAATAACAGGACAATAAACCAGTTGCTTCCAGATTTGACCCTGAATATTTAAAAGACTTGTGTTTTCACCGCTGACGTCAGCAGACGGAAGGACTCCAGGATGAAGGAGAAAATACCACAGAAGAAGAAAGATATGTAAACAGGAAGTAAAACAATACGTTCTCCAGATAACAGAATTAGTTCCTTTTTTGTCTAAAAACTGAATTTAGCTGCAGTTAGCGGCTGTAGAAGAAGTCGAGAAGTGTTGTTGTATCTATCGTCCGTTTTCAGTCATGTCAGGAGGAGACATGACAACCGCTCAGTTATTTCAGCAGGTAGGAAAATATCCGCGAGGAAAATGGATGGATGATCTTAGAGTAGAGTAGAGTAGAGTAGGTACTTTATTGATCCCACAGTGGGGAAATTTCTGTGTTAGAGAACAATCAATTTAACACAATAAGAAAGGGGCTTCATAAAAACACGGAAAAGAACACAACGAGGACACAGCTGCTGTAACTTGCTGCCACTCCGCGCGGCGCAACACAGAACACTTAGTCTTAAAATAAAGTTAATAAAGTTACATAAAGGCAACAAAGCATTAGAACCGATACACACAAGTAACGTCATCAGAACGTTACATTTTGCACAGCACAAATAAAGCACGGAAAAAAAAACACAGAAGAGGACAGAGCTGCTGGAACTCGCTGCCAATCCGCGCGACCCCGGAAGCCGAAGTCGCACAGGCTATGTTGGAAATATCTATTACTTACAGTTCTTACGAAACTGTGTTCCAGCCAAATGTAACTTTAGTTCGTCACAAATAAAAGTACTCACTGTTCGGAAAAGTTACTTCTGTAGTATGTATGTAGCAAATGCATGATTACTATTACTGATGCACGAGCGGAAAGGCTGCATGTTACTGTTGTAGCTGGCCCAGATTTGTAGCTTTCTGTATTGTAGCTCTGGGACCGAGCAGGACCTGGCGGGAATCCCCTTAAATCCAGAGCCGAGACCGTTGGCGGGACGTCCCGTAATCACCATGTGGGTGGGGGCATATAGCTGGGGCTTGCTGGGACTTTTTAGAGTGTGTTCTGTGTTTCCCCCAGCTCACAATGAAAGCAAATGCGACAAGTTGTGGTCCTCGACCCTTCTTTATCCAGCTGACGTTACAATATATAGAACTTCATTGTATTTTATAGACAAAACGATTTATCAGTTAATTGAAAGAATAACCTGAAGACTGACATGATAGAGTAATCACGAGTTCAAACACAATTTCATGAAGACATTTCTGATTATACTTGCCTTATAAAAAAAAAACTTTTTTGCTCAGAATAACTCCAAATAATCTGTATCTGCTGTAGGAATACCATGTTCAACAAGGCTGTGGGTACTCTGGGTCCAGAGCTTGATCATGCATTCTAGATGTTATTGAATGAGACCACAAAGAGACACAAAACCGCTGTAAAAACACATAAAATGGCTGCAGAAAGACTAAAACTGCAGAATTATTCCGTTGTACTGTGTCTAGTTCCCAACCAGAAGCCCTGGATAAACAGTCAGGTACGTCACATGCTGCGTGCTCGCTCTCAAGCATTCAGATCAGGCGATGAGACGGAGTACAAAGCTGTGAAGTACAGACTGAGGAAAGCCATCACAGCGGCCAAGAGGCAGTACAGAGAAGCTGAATGGCTTCTATTCTACTGCTGACTCCGGAC
>NW_018127906.1:1699872-1707829 GCF_001952655.1 Monopterus albus | reverse complement strand
GAAAGCTGCCTCCATCCTCAAAGATCCCACCCACCCCCAGCACGGACTGTTCACCTCCCTACCCTCTGGCCGGAGGTTCAGAAGTGTGAAATGCAGGACCACTAGACTGAAAAACTCTTTCTTTCCCTCTGCCATCAGACTCCTAAACAGCTGAGGAGTTTATTACCAGGAAAGCGTCATGTACTGTCGACCTGTACTGTTTACATTCTCAGTTTGCACATGCATAATTGCACAATGACTGTTGACTGCTGCACATGCTGCTCCCATGCAGCATACATTCTGTTATTATATTTTTATTATATTTCTGCATTTGCTGCTTAAAGTGCCTTAGATTTTGTGTTACTTATTTATCTACTTTATATTTCATTTGTATTTTGTGGCATTCATGTGGACGGCAAAGTAAGAATTTCATTGTACAGGGAAACATGTTTCCTAACTGTGCATATGACAAATAAACACTTTGACCTTGACCTAGTGTTTCCAGCTGTTCATCTACGCTACATTTAACAATGTTCATATACACCTTACAAGGGCTGGTTTGCCAAATCTCAGGCCAAACTTGAGTCCTTTGTAGGAAATCAGTGTAAAACCTGTTGTTTGGTTTGTAAAATGCTCATCAGTAAAGTAGAAATGTCTTGAGCTGCAGTGTGCCAATCCACCGGTGATGCTTTTTAAACTGGCCTCCTCCTTACTTCAGGTGGCACTGCTGCGCTGGCTGTCCTCTCAGACTGATGAGGACCGAAGGGTCTTGGTAGCGATGACGGGCATCCAAGTCGGCAGAGAGTTGCTGAAACGGATCACTGGCCAGGACAAAGTGGACGCTTACAAGGTGCATTCAAAGGAGCCTTGATGATGTTGTTCAGTGTCGGTGTGAATCTATTTTGAGACCCTTTCATGTTCTGTTTTCCTTTGACCTGACTCACTGTGTTTGTGTGTTTCCCCAGAGAGCGTGCATCCTGAGCATTGCAGAGTTTGTCCATCAGAACCCGCGAGCTTCACAGGCCCAGATCAATGCTGAAGTGGAGAAGAGAGTTCTGGATTTTGCTGCTCAAGTCAAAGCTCTGGAGACGGCTCCATTATTCTGAGTTTAACTGTTGATGTTTTAATTAACAAAGATGTGAAAAACTCAACAGTGTGGGCACATTTCATATCTGTATAGCTGAAACTGAACACACATTTTAGATTTTAGACCCTTTTCTATATTGTACTGTATATTTCCTCCATGTTTGCAGGAACTACAGGGCAGATGCTTTGGTGCTCGGCACAGCGAGGGATCCTGGGGATGACAACCAGGAGTAGGGACTGCTTTGCTGCACACGAGCCTACAGACGTTGGCAATGTGATGCAGTAGGCCGTGGAAACCAGTTAGTCATTCTCAGCTGCTATGTGTAGGCTGTTCAGGACAAATGGCCTGATCCCCATCTGCAGTACACTGGCTTTATTCCTGGCCATTAGTGCCTCTCACTGAGCATCCCTGCAGTTTTCACACGTACCACTCTAGTCCATTGTCTGGGAATCAAACTGGGCATTATTTAGATTTTGTTGTAGGTGACGATACTGCCAGAACTTCCACATTTGCTTATTGTGCTTCTAATAATAAATATTTTATTCCGTATTGTGGTCTTTATATGTGTAGGCATGTAGTTTCAGTTATAAAGTCATTTACACCAGACTTTCATCACCATCCATTTATATGTTTGTTTGGCAGTGTGTGCATTTACACTAGATACTAATGTAACTCATAGTTAAATTTGTAGGAGTTAAAAGGTGTCACTTGGCAGTTGCAGTCATTGCTTACAACAAAATAATAGTAGATTTCCTAACGATGAATGTAAGTTACTTATTTTTGCTTTAAAAAAATAGAAGTTGAGTTGGAAAAAAGTGTTTATTACATAATTACATACATAAAAAATTGTGATAGACAATAAAACAGAGGAATGGAGGCCCAACTGTGTAACCATAGAAGAACACTGTTGCTGCCCTGCTGAGGCGTTCTGGCCTTCTCATCTTGCTCCGGTCCTGGTACTTCAGGGCAGATTATCAATAGTCCCATCCCTGTTTTTGATACTCATTAGCTGGTTTACCCACCTTCGCCCTCACAGAATTTGTATTTTCATTTATTAATTTTCTCCTTTTCCTTTTTCTTTGTCTCTCTCTCTGTTTTTTCACTTCCCCCTCCCTCCTTTTTTACTTACTACCAGACTCTGTATAGAGTTGAACACACCCACGTAACACACCTTCACACACAAACCACATGTAAAGCTCCCATTCATTCTTCTCTAAATGGCCTGTATCCATGTTCCATGTTTCGTCTTGTTACCGTGCTAATTTGTGTTGCAATTAAAAAGAAAGAAAGAAAGAAGTTGGGTATGAAAATTCAGTAAAAAGGAATCATAATGACAGATTTTGTCCTTGTGGGGAGTCTTCAAAAATCTGGACTACAACCCTGCATGAAGGTATAGTTTACATAATTTGGTTTGGTCCGGTTACTTTATTAATAATGTTCCTTGTTTATTTGTATTTATTCCGTATTTAGGTTTAGATACACACTTTTTTCTCCACTTTTTAAAACTATAATTTTCAGACAGCAGTGTCTTGGAAATGAGAGTAACAAAAAATAAAATACAGTTAGACTGAATTAAATTAAATACAGTTAAATTAAAAACCGCTTCCCCGTTGCTGCCTGGTTTGACGCTTCGCGGTGGTTGCCCCGCCCACCTCAGACGTCAGCTGTTCTGATTGTACAGTCTTGTAGCGTCCTCTGATAGGCTGGAAAATTTGGGGGCGCTTCGGGTACAAAATGAAAACACATCCTTCTAATAAGGAGATCAGTTAGAAATTTAACGTCGGTGCATCAGTCCGCTCGTCGATTTCTTTACCGGGATCTTTTTGTGCTATGACCTCTTCAGGATGTCTAACAGCGGAGCTGTGGAGATTTCCAATAAACTGGAGAAGTAAGTGAAGCCAAAGTTAACTTTTGTGTCACTATTACAATATGATTACTCAGTTATCAGCTAGTTTCTGATTAACTTTCCATCAGTGGACTAATTGTTGCAGATCTAGTTGATGTCCAGGCTGTTGACTAATTACAAAGACTGTAATGTGTGACATCCTACATCAAAACTCACTTGACATGATGGTCGGGGGGGGGCTTTGTTTGTTTTTTTGTCATGTTTGTGATAAGCGTGCTAACGGGGACAACTGGTTTCAGATTTTTGTTAGTGTTGTGTTTGTTCTAATTTGGATTTAAAGGTGGATTTAACTTTGATAAATATTTTTAAACTGCCGGTTCATGCAGAGCACAAACAGAAGCCATTTAGATTCGATTAGATTCAACTTTATTTTTTATTACCCATGTACAAGTACAAGGCAACAAAATACAGTTTAGCCTCTAACCAGAAGTGCAGAGTGCACAGTATCTACAGTCAGAACTAATTTACCATAGATATGCACAGTGGATATTTACAGTAAGTTATACAAGGCAATATACAACAGACTTTATGGATTTAAATTACATTAATCTTATAAAACACTAGTGCTATGGGATGGAACAGTGCAGAATAAGAAGATAAGTTACATGAGTGAACAGTTCAATGGATGTAAATAGCAGTATTCTGTGAGTATGTGCAAATTAACAGATCACCTCAGTGTTACAGGTAATAGAAGTGTATTGCATTAGTCCAGGAAGGAGAGATGAGAAGGGGTGAGGTGTGTGTAGTGGTATAGAGGAAGAATTTAGACTTGTCATCATTACACCTGGAGCTTGGATGTCACTGATGCTGACTTTGTCTTCACAGGTCTTTGTCCATAGACACTGATGCCATCCATGATGACCAAATGGAAACCTACCACAGGTAACCCTAAGCAATTAAAAACACTGCTGGTTTGTGCCCAGCAGTCAGCCTTTGTCTTTTACAGGCCATTATTAAAAATCCAAAGTAAAATTCACAACCTTTATGCAAAGTGATTTTCTTGTTTCAACCAGTTTCCTCTTTTTACCTAAACAGCTGTTGCTGGTTAGTAAATGGTTAAAAGATCACAACATAGAAGAGAAGCAAACTGCATTAATGTGGAGGAAAAATCCCTGTTTACCTATAGTAAAATGAGCAACTTTCAGTGAGTGTGAAATAAAAAGAATTGAGATAGATATGTCCTTTGTATTTTATTTCTTGCAAGAAACAGCAGTAATACCATGGATGGCTTCTTTTTTCAGAGGATATTGTGGTTTGCATGGTCTGTAATCATACTTTGGAGTAATTACAACCAGTTCACAATCTTTGATGAGGCCAGCACTGTATTTATGTGTAGCCCACAGTGTCTTAGGGACTTCCTGTAAGGCTGGGATGGCTGCAGCCTGTGCTTCAGATAGGAAGTGCTGAGCTCGTGTTGTGTTTTCAGGTACCAGCTGAACAGATCTTGTTGAACGAAACACTGAAGAGAAGCTTCTTTTAAAACACTGCAGTGTAGGAGAAAACAAAATAGACGCATCGTGAGTTGGTTGCCAATTATTTGTTTGCATGCATTTTTTAACGAAGGGACCCATGTCTCTCCATTCATCATTAATGCCTTTGGCCAAAGAAATGTGTGGAACGGCTCTGTCAATGTCATACAGTTGAAACTGTGTGTGTGTCAGAGAAACTGCAAGTGTACATCTGTGTGTGGTCCAAAATAGATGTGTAGTAGACAATTTGTCATTTTTCTGTCGAAACCATTCCTGTTCATAGCGTTCATCAGGTCCATCAGACACATAGGAGGTGCGATGCAAATCCTCTGGTGTCATGAAGTCAGTGTTTGTGTGTGAAACTAATCTTTTTGCCTCATAGAGTAATGCAGATGAGAGTTGTGAGGTTTTCAGTTTCCATTCATATGCATACAGCAATGCAAAGGGGCTGTACTGCACAAAATTGTGAGTCAAACATTGATCAGAATCACAAACATTTTGAACTTTAGTGCTGTGATAGCAGAAAGGAGTGTTTGAAAAGTGAGGGAGAATCCTCACACCAAAGTAGAGCCGTCATGTTCTCTTTTACTGTCTGTCCAGATGCACCCTCAGAGTAAACATAGTGTCAGCTCAGTTTGGGAGGAATGAGAAACTCTGAAGCTTTAATAACAGAATGCGTTGCACCGGAGTCAACTAGAAAAACAACAGTTTGTCCTCCCACTGTGAGGGCATATTCAGGAAATGTTTTAAAGGCAGTTGTGGTGTATTTAACATATGTTAGCCTTGTGGCTCAAATTTCTGTTCAAGAAACTGAATAGATGTCTGTATCTGTGTGTGTGTGTGTTAGTACAAGCAAGCTGTTCTTCATTGCGGTGTGCAGTGTGTGTGTGTTGTGTAGTACCTCTTTCTGATGTCAGAGAACTTATCTTAGCAGCAGCAGAGTGTCCTTCAGTATACATTTGTTGAGCCACAGCGCCTGGCTCGTCAGCAGGGCCCCCTCCCTCTCCCCCCCCACCAGCTCGCCCTCAGTCTGATGTGGTGTGTGTAACAGCCCCAGCTTCCTCCGCATAGTCACGTGCCCAGTGGCCCTGCTTCCCACAGAGGTAGCAGATGTCAGACGGCATCTGGGGTCGTCCCATAGCCCCTCATCGTCCTCGTCGATATCCATGGCCGCATCCACGTCCATGGAAGCTCTGATACATGGATACAGCTGCCATGTGGAGCTCGTTGTGTTTTTTCATCCTTTTTCTTCTTCCTTTGCTGTAGTTGGTCGTGTGCATGAGTGGCATGACGACGGAGCTCACTGAGACGAGCATCAATGTAGCCAACGCATGATGTTTTAACTGCAGCAGCAATCTCTGGTCTCAGTCCGTTTAGAAAACAGTTGCTGAGATGTGTTTCCCAGACCCCTAGGTGATCTTCCAAGGTATCTGGTTGTGTCAAGCCACTGTGAACGTTGAACAGTTCTGTGAGTCGGTGTAGATACTCCACTGTTGATTCATCATCTTGTTGTTTGCAGGAGGTGAACTTGCACATGTCCAGTTTAGTTGGAAAGGCGTCAGTAATAGCTTTTGCCATAGCAGTAACTGCGTCTCTGTATGGAGCATTATCATCGTGGCTCCAGGTGACATGCTTACAGCGGAGGTCATTGTTTACCTGTGTGTTAGGGAATTTGTCTGAAATATGCTGAAAGTCAGCAGGCTTCATTTTGGTGGCTAGAAGCGGCTTAAGTTCAGTCATAGTGGGACGAAACTCTGCAGAAGATGGTCATTTGGTCAGCAAACTTCTGTCCTGATGCGGTGACATCGGGAAGGTGTTGAGATGCAGCAGTAATGTCTGCTGTCGTCCAGGTGCGGAACACCAACATTGGTCCCTGTGGCCCCGCCACTTCGATCATAGGCATATGATGGGCTGTGCTGGCAGGAGCAAAAGACATACCTGGGTCCTCACTGCTCTCATTTGCTGTGCTGGGCTCGTGCTCGAGGTCATGCTGAAACTGAAGAAGAGAAGCGGCTGGTGGACAGGTGTCAAGGTCAGGGTCCAGCTTCAGAGCAGTAAACTGTGGATACAGAGAAGAGACCTGTGAGTGTGGTGTTCTCGCTGACTTTTCACAATGATTTTTTTCTGTGTGGTCATTATTCTGTCCCTTTTGAAAATAAATGCTAGGTCAGTCTGTATTTTCTTTCTGGCCCTATTGTCTGCTTCCTTTTTCCACATGTAGAGACATGCTTTGTGTTTTTCACAAACCTCTAAATCTTTTACTGAAATTTTCTTTTTCTGTTTTAATTTGGATTCTAACTCTTTGATCTTTTCCACACTTAGGGATCCCCCATGAGGAAACCCAAAGTCACGTGTCCAGTCATTTAAACATTGCACACTTTTTTCGCCATGTTTTCCTCTCATAATATCCGCTATCGGACCCTCAGGAGGTCCAACCTCTTTTGTTCGTTTATTCCCCCTCGGGAGCACGTATACGTGTCTATACAATGCAGACGTCTTTGTAAGGTCCTCGTTTTGTACTGGCCTCAAACAGGAATTAAAAGGCAATAGTCCTAGACTATTTTTTGTAGCCCCAGGCTATGAGAGTCCCAGACTCTTAAAGGAACAGTGTTTTACGAGTCCCAGACTCAGCTGCAGTGGAGAGAATGAGCTGAGAAAACAAGACGAGTTTTACCCCCTTCCTGTTTTTTTTTTATTAATTAGAAAAGCAGGATGAGTTTTATCAATTTTAAAATAAATTGGGAAAGCAAAATAAGTTTGGAAGACAGGATGAGTTCATATGAGGTCATACCCCTCTTTTTTTTTTTTTAGACGTGTATGTATGTGTGTGTGTGTGTGTGCGCGTGTTCCAATAGTAAGTGTTTTCCCTGTATTATCAACACTCACCGAGGTGCTATATGAATTTGAGTTCGAAGGATCCCAGCAGTGATGATCGGGGGCACCAGCGGTCAGTCCCCTGTCACTCGAGTAGTGTAGAGATTAATCAAGAAAATAATTGTTATGGTTGAGTCCCCCTCACCAGGAGGGCGAGGGAGAACTGAGGTAGGACTCAATGTGCAGACCTAGGTGCTAGTGAAGAAAAGGTGGTTTAATGGTAGCAACACAAAACAAAGTAACAGAATCAATCTATCTATCTATATCTATATCTCTCTATATCTATATCTATATATCTCTATCTATCTATATCTATATATCTCTATCTATCTATATATCTATATCTATATCTATATAGATATATATATATAGGCCAGGGTGTGGTAATGTATGGGCAGGTGTATGGTTTTCGGACCAACACCTACAGCTCCAAAACAAATGTGGGTCCTATTTCCCGACTGCCCTTGTTATCAAATAATAGGACAGCATTAATTTTGGTTGAAGTTGGTTTTTACTTAACAGAAGGGTTTAAATAACAATAGTCAGTCCCTTTTTTTTTTATATGTCGAACAAAAGTAAGACAACAGTAGTGGACTTTTTCCTAACAGCACAAAATAGACACGACTGAATATACACTCAAAA
>NW_018127906.1:1696083-1699484 GCF_001952655.1 Monopterus albus | reverse complement strand
GGTTTGGACAGTACATAAACAGGGTGGGGCTGTGACGGCTGAGGATACCTGGATGAGCAGAGGAGTAGACAGACCAACGAGACCAGGAGAGTAGGAGGATCAGGACGGACAGGTGAAAAAGAGTAACAAATGCACCGACATCAACTGCGCAGGGACTGTCAGCGGCTATCCTGATTACGTTTTGCTTAACACATGTGTACTACGTTCTGAAAGATAATCAACAGCACAGGGACTGTCAGCGTTGAAAATCCAATCGCAAAAACGAGTAAAACACATGTACATACAATGCATAACCATGCAGAGTTAGTTCCTCATTTCGTTAATGCTCCGGCGATGACAGAGAGTCTGCCAGAGATTTAAATAAGGTAGGAGTAATCACAGGAATGTGCCTCTGCTGTGCGCTACAACCAACGAGTCAATGATGACTGAATGCAACACAGCTGAGGTGCCGATCCCGCAGGACGAGAGTGAGAAAGGAAGACGAGAGGCAGGCTGCGCCGAGCGGACCTGACAATAATTGTCAGATTACTCCATAAACAAAGTAGTTTTGACCAGCAGCACTGTCTTCATTTATGTAACCCAGGGATGTCCTGTCTTGTTTCTTTCAGACTGGTTCAGGATGGTAAAGACGCTGTGAGAGAAGGCGATTTGCACAAAGCGCTTCAGTTCTTCAAGTCAGCTCACAACATTCAGCAGAGTCAAAAACTTGAGAGCAGGATAAAGAAAATTGAAGACTTTATTGCTCAGGATGACTTGAAGGATGAAGATGAAGAGTATGTCAATGTGAAAAACTGTGGGCTTATGCTTTTTAAGGACTTGCATGACAAACTTTATGACTACCAAAGACATGGAGTGGCCTTCTTATACAGTCTCTACAGAGATGGTCGTAAGGGGGGGATTCTGGCTGACGACATGGGCCTCGGTAAAACCATACAGGTCATATCTTTCCTCTCCGGTATGTACGATAATGAACTGGTTAAGCACATTCTGCTCATCATGCCAACTTCTCTCCTAACAAACTGGACCAAGGAATTTGCCAAATGGACTCCTGGCATTAGAGTCAAAGGGTTTCATGGTGCTAGCAAAGCAGAGAGGACCAGAAATTTGGAGAAAGTTCAGAGGAGAGGTGGGGTTATCATCACCACCTACAATATGCTTCTAAACAACTGGCAACAGCTCTCGTCATACCACAACAGAGAGTTTGTATGGGATTATATGGTCCTGGATGAGGCACACAAGATCAAATCTTCAGCCACCAAAACGGCAAAGAGTGCCTATGCCATACCATCAAAAAACAGAGTTCTTCTCACAGGAACTCCAGTGCAGAACAACCTGAGAGAAATGTGGGCTCTCTTCGACTTCGCTTGTCAGGGCACTCTCCTCGGGACTGCTAAAACATTCAAAGCAGAGTATGAGAACCCCATCACCCGTGCCAGGGAGAAGGACGCCACTCCAGGGGAAAAGGCTCTGGGCTCACGCATGTCTGAAACCCTGATGGCCATAATAAAACCATACTTCCTCCGCAGGACAAAGACTGAAATCCAGAAAGAGAAAACGAATGGTGCACATCCAACCAAGGAGGAAAATTCTGACAACAAGGAGAACCAAGTCCCACACCATCAGAAAGACTCTGGAGCAGTCACGCCAAAACTGACAAGAAAGAACGACCTGATTGTCTGGACTTATCTGAGCTCAGTTCAGGAGGAAATATACAGGCAGTTCATTTCACTGGACCACATCAAGGAGCTGCTCATGACCAGCAGATCCCCCTTAGCTGAGCTAAACATACTGAAAAAGGTGTGCGACCATCCCAGACTGCTCTCTGCTGGAGCCATAGCTAAGTTGGGATTGGAGGAAAGTGCAGCTAAACGGCAACAGAATGAAGACATGGAAACTGATACTCACAGCATCGCTAACGTTCCCGATAACATCTTAATATCTGAGTCTGGGAAACTTGTTTTCCTGTTTGCACTTCTTGAAAGGCTCAGACTAGAAGGCCACCGCACACTCGTCTTTGCTCATTACAGGAAGATGCTTGACATCATTGAACGCATCCTGGGCAACAGGGGTTTCAAAGTGCTGAGGCTGGACGGCACAGTAACACAGATTGCGGAGAGAGAGAGGCGCATCTCTTTATTCCAGAATGATAAGCGTTACTCCGTCTTCCTCCTGACCACCCAGGTTGGCGGAGTTGGCATTACCCTGACGGCAGCAAACCGAGTAGTTATCTACGATCCCAGCTGGAGTCCCGCAACAGACGCTCAGGCTGTTGACAGGGCGTACCGCATTGGCCAGACTGACAATGTCATCATCTACAGACTGATTACCTGTGGCACGGTAGAGGAGAAGATCTACAGGCGGCAGGTTTTCAAAGACTCCCTTATCAGACAGAATACTGGGGACAAGAAGAACCCATTTCGGTACTTCAGCAAGCAGGAGCTGAAAGAGCTGTTCACCCTGGAGGACAGCCGGTCCTCGTCCACACAGCTGCAGCTCCAGGCCCTACACTCCAGGCACCGACGGACAGACCGCCAGCTGGACGAGCACATTGCCCACCTGCACGCTATGGAGATGTTTGGGATCTCTGACCATGACCTCATGTTTTCACTTGACATCAATCACGATGAGACTGTGGAAGACCAGGAGGAGCACCGTTACATCGAAGGGCGGGTCCAGAAGGCTCAGGAGTTGATGAAGGCAGAGTCAGATCTGCAGATGCAGCTGGCAGCGAGCATGGCTTCCAGCACAGAACCAGCCTGGCTCAGACCACCAGGGGACAACAGCAACAGAGAGGGGTCTGAAGAGAAAAAGCCAAGAAACCCAAGACAAAGTCCTTCACATCCACAACTTGACAGCAACTTCAGCACCTCAGCGGTTGCAGTGGAAATGGGCCACTCGGATTCTGGCAAGGAGGACGGCCAGCAGAATCTGAGAAATGAAGTCACTGATCTAACTGAAGATGAGAGCATGACAGAGGAACAGCCTGTTGTAGAAGTAGGCCAAGACAAGCTTGAACACCAGGACCTGGATTCTCCAAAACACCAATCTGCCAAGCAGGAGAAGAGCTACTTGGATACAGCAGATAACTCTCCTCAGGAAGTGATTGAGGAGTCCTTGAAGTTGGAGGCCACTGATGCTGCAGCAGGTGATATGGCAGACCAATCAATGTACCAATCAACAATGTCTGAGGTTGCAGTTGCATCAGCAGGTGAGGGCAGCCCGGCGAACATTACAGCACCTGATGAACATGAACAACAGATAAGTGGAAATTCACACTCTAAATGCTATGACTCTAAGATGGACTTGACTCAGTCTCGTATCACCCCCCTGCAGAACAAAAGACTGTCTGTCTTGCGAGCATCCAATTCAAGCTTCAAATCAGACACATCATCCAGAGTCAG
>NW_018127906.1:1672955-1688658 GCF_001952655.1 Monopterus albus | reverse complement strand
GTGATTGAGGAGTCCTTGAAGTTGGAGGCCACTGATGCTGCAGCAGGTGATATGGCAGACCAATCAATGTACCAATCAACAATGTCTGAGGTTGCAGTTGCATCAGCAGGTGAGGGCAGCCCGGCGAACATTACAGCACCTGATGAACATGAACAACAGATAAGTGGAAATTCACACTCTAAATGCTATGACTCTAAGATGGACTTGACTCAGTCTCGTATCACCCCCCTGCAGAACAAAAGACTGTCTGTCTTGCGAGCATCCAATTCAAGCTTCAAATCAGACACATCATCCAGAGTCAGCGCTGGGGTTGAATCATTTGAGGGCAACTTCAATTTACAACTGGAGGACAGCGACATATTCCCAGACCACGATATTCAAGATCATCAGGAGACTGAAGCCGAGGAGAGGAAGCTGCTGTCACAGCTGCGGATGGAGGGGAGTTTTGACATAAATAAATCCCTTTCTGAGAGGCAGCATGAAGAAGCACTCAGACAAAGTCTCACCAATGGCCAGGCTTCTGAAATTGCTGAGTCAATGAATGATTCCATTGTAGTTGTCAAGAAGAAGCGAGCTTCAGTGATTTATGACAGTGAAGATGATGATGTTGGCGGCAAGCAGCAACTTGACACCTCTTCCCACATGCTTGGGACCTCCACACCTAAATCAGTGCCGTCAACCCCTCTCCGGTCAAGAAAGAGTATTGGAGGAAACGTGTCTGTGGCCTCACGCCGATCCCTCCTCCAGCTCATCATCAAAGACTTAGGGAACCACAATGAGGACATGGTTGATGAGGATGAAGGTGATGAAGATGGTGACATTTCAGAGATGCATTCTGATGAAGCTGAAAAGGTGGACATCAGTAGCTCAACTCACAGTGAGCTTCAGTTGGATGAGACCAACAAAGAAATATTAAACACAGAGAGCATGGATGAGGTAGAAGAAGAGGAGTGTGAGGAGGCAGAAGAAGAGGAGGGCGAGGAAGAGGTAGAAGAAGAGGGGGGTAAGGAGGAGATAGAAGAGGTGGGCGAGGAGGAGGTCAAAGAAGAGAAAGGCAAGGACGAGGTCGAAGAAGAAGAGTGCGAGGAGGAGGTAGAAGAAGAGGAGGGTAAGGAGGTGATAGAAGAGGGGGGCAAGGAGGAGGTCGAAGAAGAGGAGGGCAAGGAAGAGGTCGAAGAAGAGGAGGGTGAGGAGGAGGGCAAGGAGGCGGTAGAAGAAGAGGGTAAGGAGGAGATAGAAGAGGGGGGCGAGGAGGAGGTCAAAGAAGGGAAGGGCAAGGATGAGGTCGAAGAAGAGTACGAGGAGGAGGTAGAAGAAGAGGAGGGCAAGGAGGAGGTAGAAGAAGAGGAGGGTGAGGAGGAGGTAGAAGAAGACGAGGGTAAGGACGAGATAGAAGAGGAGGGCAAGGAGGAGGTAGAAGAAAAGGAAGGTGAGGAGGAGGTAGAAGAAGAAGAGGAGTGCGAGGAGGAGGTAGAAGAAGAGGAGGGCGAGGAGGAACAGAAAGAGGAGGAAATTACCTTTAATTTCAGTAGCTCAGTTCGCAGTGAGCTTCAGTTGGAAGGCACGCATGGAGAAACATTAAATACAGGGCGAGGAGGAGGTAGAAGAAAAGGAGGGCGAGTTGGGTGTAGAAGAAGAGGAGGGCGAGTAGGAGCTAGAAGTAGAGGAGGGCGAGTAGGAGTTAGAATAAGAGGAGGGCGAGTAGGAGTTAGAAGAAGAGGATGGCAAGGAGGAGGTAGAAGAGGAGGAACAGAAAGAGGAGAAGATTACGTTTACTTTTGAGGGATTGACCAGTGAACTTGAGCTAGGCTGAGAGTAGGAGAGAATGGATCAGTTCACTTGCCCTCAGTTAATCTGCTGATGATCTTTTATACAAATATTGTTTTGGAGACAAAACATCAGGAAAATGTGAAAAATGTCTGTTACGGTTTCCCAGAGTCTGAGGTGACGTCTTGTCTATTCTGACCAACCAGCCAAATACCAAAGATGGACAGTTTACAGTGATATAAAACAGAAAAGCACAAATCCTTTCAGCTAAGATGCAGGAGTGATTTTCCAGAAAAATGATTCATTGAATGGTCCAGTAAATAATTTGGGGGTTTTCAAGTATTGACATTTGAAAATATCAATCAAAAATATCACCCGTGTTGTTCCTCATCTTTGACACAGTAACAACAGCTTGATCAAATACAAACCTTAGCAAAAAAAAAAAATTTGTTGCTGCTGATAATGTTTTAGTATTTAAACAGTTTGAAAAGGTATTTGTTGTGTAGTAATTCAGCTGGTTAAACAGCTCATCGCTGCTCATTTTGCTTGTTGCCAGCCATTAAATGTTTAATTTTGTCTATGTATAGATTTGCTTTGCTCCCTTCATAACTCCAAAGAGTCTGTAATTATTTCAGAATGATAAAACCAAAGAGCCTCTTCCTAAAAACGAGATGTGTAACACTCTAAACAAAGCGGGTAACTGAGAAACCCCACATTTTAACTGGCATAATGCAGACATAGTATCTTCATGAACTATCATGTCTGTGCAAATTCTCAGTCATCCAGGTCATAGTAAGCCTCTTGGATGAGAGGTGAAACGTCTTCAACCTAGAAATCTAGGCCAGTTGATTTTTCAGTTTTTTCAGCTCATGAACTATCCCCTAGTTTTTAGGAACAGGCCTTTATTTATTGATGTTGTAGTTTGTAAGTGTTAAACACAGTTAACACAGTAATGTAATTGTGACTTTGCTGTTCCTAAAACAAATGTTTTAAAAAATGGTTTTCAGATTGAAAGTGTAAATTCAGAGAACGCATCACTGGTTAAATTTTAGCCAAGTGACATAAACTTCAACAGAAACATTTAAACAAAGACTTCCGGTTGAACAAAGTTGACTTCAAAATAGAAGTGCAAGTGAAGCCCTGAGATGTAAAGCATCTATATGGGACTGCAGCTATTGATTATGTTTTAGGATTACTGATTACTTTTTCAATCAATTGATTGTTTGGCATATAATCAATGAAAATGGTTGGTTTAAAGTTAAAAAAGAAAATCATGAAAATAAAAGACACAGCAATTCTTCACACTTGAGAATCTGCAACTCTAAAATGTTTTATTTTCCTTTGAAAATAAAAATCTCTAAAACTGAAACCAATGAACTTTCTTTCATTTGGCCTCTGAGTGTATTTATGATGACAAAGTACCATATATCATGTATGTTTTGCATACAAAAAGCATAACATGTACATTAAAAAGTGTTCTCTTTATTTTATTGGGGTCATTCATGTCCTACATATTTGTATGTTCCTACCTGTTGTCTACAGACTGAACACACTGTACACAATATTTACCTGCTCGGGGTCTGCACAGCAAAGTTGGCTGTTAAATCTCAGGTTATGCATTTGCATTTCTTTTTATTGCATGGGACAGTTTAATTTTGTATTTATTTAGGTATTTTTTGTATATGGTTTTAATAGTTTTCAGCAGTAGTGGGAAGTAACCAAGTAAATGTACTAAGTACTGTACTGTTGTATTTCTGTTTTCTGCTACTTCATATTTGGACTTCATTACATTTCAGAGTCTAACTTTGAAATTTTTACTGCACTGCATGTTTTGATATCTTTAGGTATTGTGGATGTCAGCATAGCAGACACTGGTACATCATAATGTTAAAAAGGTCACTTCACACTGTTAGAAATTAACCAGTTCTTTTGTTGGAAGCACGAGAAGTGACGACAGGGGAGGACTGTTTGAAATCAGCAGGGGGTTTGCTGGATGTCTGATCGCAGGTGGGCCGGAGCATCACACCTCCTTGCTGGAATGCGATCTACATTGGGTGTCTGTGTGTGTGTGTGTGCCAACTTGTCTTTGTTAAAATGTGAATTGGCTGTCTGGTCACACAGAGATGCAGACATCTAGTCTCTACACAGAAGTTACAACATTCAAAGTAAGCAGATTCTGCTTCATTACAGCTGTAAGATATATAAGCAAGGGAAACAAATGCATTAAAATAACCAAAGCTCAGTAGTTCTGGACAATCATCAATACAGCTGTAATATGCATAAACAAGTAAGATAAAGTTATGAAAGGTAACTAAAAGGAACTACAGGTATGAGTAGTAACTAAAGCTGATAAAGTAACTAGAGTCTATAAGACTCAAATCTTACAACACAGAAACTGATGATTTCGTTTTTTTTAAAGGACACAATGTGAAACTTGTAAATCCAATGGTCCGTGGACCTGTAGTCAGAGAAAAAACCTATTTAAACCTGCAAACAAAACTCATAATACACATGTAATGTCCTATAAATCAAATCAAATTTATTTATATAGCACTTTAAAAACAACATCCAGTTGACCAAAGTACTTTACATAGACATAATAAAATCATGATAAATAACTAAAATAAAATAGATTCAGTGCAATAATAAAACAATAACTCAGACACACAGATGACCCACATTCAATAAATTAGATTAAAAGGAATGCATGTATTAAAAGCCAAGCGAAATAAATATGTTTTAAGCAATGATTTAAAAGTACTAGGGTCAGTAGCTGACCTAACATTAAAAGGTAGACTATTCCACAATTTAGGGGCTGCAACAGTAAAAGCACGGTCACCCCAGTATTTAAGATCTGAGGGACCTTGTAGGCTTGTGCCAATGCACTAATTCAGTGAGGTAAGATGGTGCCAAACCATTAAGAGCCTTAAAAACAAAAATCAATAAATTAAAATCAATTCTAAAACAGACTGGAAGCTAGTACCGGGGTTATATGCTCAAATTTTCTGGTACTTGTCAAAAGACGAGCAGCAGCATTTTGAACCATCTGAAGACGAGAGAGGGAGGACTGGTTAACACCTAGGTATAGAGTATTGCAATAATCAAGTCTAGAAGTGATAAGCGCATGGATTGCAATCTCAAAATCATTAAAAGAAAGGAATCACTTGACTTTATAAAGTCCATCTGGGGAAAAATAGCAGATGATTTAATCTGAGAAGAGACTGAAGGAGACAACCCTGACCTGAGACAGCAGGCTTTAAAGTTCAAGGTCAGGAGAGAGAATTGTTATATCTTTATTGTCATTGTACATTGTACAACGAAATTAAAATGCAGTCCTTCGATAATAAAATAATCATAAATTACACACTCACATCCATACACATCCGACTATTGCACGGCTCCCTTAAAATCACACGAAATAAATAAACCCATCTATCATTCAGATTTTAGCAGCATTTAAAGCAACAATAGCTCTCGGATAGAAGCTATTCCTTAATCGGTTTGTCCTTGCTTTAATTGTTCTGTATCTTCTCCCCGAAGGCAGCAGCTCAAACAGACAATGTTCAGGGTGTGATGGGTCCTGCAAAATGTTTTGTGCTTTTTTCAAGCAACGGGAACTGTACAGTTCTTCCAGAGATGGTAGGGGGCAGCCGATGATCTTCTGAGCTCTGGTGATAACTCTCTGGAGCGCTCTCCTGTCTGCAGCTGTGCAACTGGCAAACCAGGCACAGACACAGTATGTTAAAATGCTCTCTATCGTGCAGCGGTAGAAGGACACCAGCAGTTTCTCATTCAGATTGTTTCTCTTCAAAAGACTGAGAAAATACAATCTCTGCTGGGCCTTCTTTACCAAAGCAATGGTATTAGCGCCCCAAGTCAGGTGCTGCTCAAAGATGACGCCCAGGAACCCAAAAGCGGCCACCCTCTCCACCTGGACTCCATCAATGAACAGTGGCTTAATGTCTGTTTTATTCCTCCTAAAGTCCACCACCAGTTCCTTGGTCTTGGCGGTGTTGAGGATCAGGTTGTTTTCCCGACACCAGCCAGAAAGCCACTCTACCTCATCCCGGTACGCGGACTCATCATTCCCGGAGATAAGCCCCACGACAGTGGTGTCATCAGCGAACTTAATGATGGTGTTGCTGGGGTGGGTAGAGGTACAGTCTTGTGTATATAGGGTATAAAGCAGGGGACTCAGCACACAGCCCTGTGGGGAGCCGGTACTGAGAGTGAGGGCAGTCGACATATGAGAATGTGTGTGTGTGTAAATAAAAGCTCTTGTCTCTGGCTTCTTCAAGCTAGCCTACCTTACAATATATTCTAATAATACCCATTAATGTGAAATGTGCCGTTCTGCATAATAACCGCTTTTAACTTTGCTACTTAAAACTATATTTTGATGCTAATACTTTGTATTAGTTAAATAACAATTTGAAAGTATGACCTTTGCTCGTAAATGTATTTTTACAATGCTATTTCTAATTTTTCGTAAATGATCTGAGCACCTCTCCCACCACTTTCACCTACTGCGACATCAGTATATAGGAAGGAGTGCTCTTAATTTGAAATGTTACACAGAAATCATTGAACAGTTCCGCTTACTTAGGTCCCAGTGGAGTTTATAGGGAGAGAAATATCTGCTCCACATGAAGAGGATGCACATTAAGTAGACAGAGAAACGCACAATTAGTTTGTGTTTTAACGAACTGACTTAACAAGGGAAACGTTCGCGGGAGACATAGAGCCGACTGTTAGCTACAATTGTTAGCTAGCGGCTAACGTCGTCCCGCCTGGAATGGCTCGCCCGAGCTCAGGAAGAAAACCGCTGCTGGGTGTTTAGTATGAGGCTCAGCGGGGGGAGACGGCTGGAAGACAAGTGTAACAACATAAACTGCAGGAATAGTAAAAAGAAGAAACAGATCAGGGGGACGGTGTACGTGAGAGCTACCCGGTGACATTTATTTTTCCAGAAGAAGAAGAAGAAGATGGGAGGGAGAGTGGAGCTGCTGGAGGTCTGCTGTCTGCTGCTGCTGCTGAACGGGAACTCTGTCTGCAGAGGTGAGGAAGATGAGTACAGTGAGGATGAGGGTGGGGGTCTGAGAATATGAAAGAAGTCCAGATGAACACATTTGGTTTTATGGCATTGAAATACTGAATGAGTTTGCATTGATCTACTGAAAGCAATGGAAGCTAACTTGGACATGACGTCATGACTCTAGCTCTCCGCAAACAAATAAATACTATCTACTTGCATTATGGGAAATGTAGGATGGACAGATTTTGGTGTTTGACACTTGCTAGTGATCAAACAGACTGTTTACTTTGCAAGTCCACCGCTGTTATGTAAGTGTAATAGCCCAGTGAAGTGTTGCTTTATTGAATGCAGGTTTTAAGGGCACAGCCAGTGATTCTGTATTCTGTCCACCAGCTAATAGCCCCTAATTTCTAGATCGAAGACGTTTCACCTCTCATCCAAGAGGCTTCATCAGTTCTGACTGACTGGTGTTGAGCCGGAGATATTTATCCCCCTCGGTGGTCTGAGAATCTGCACAGACATTTAGGGAAAAAGCCAGGCCTCACACAGGGCAGCAATTATTACTTGGATAATCAATTAGTCGAGCAACAGAAAATAAATCTGCACCTATTTTAATAATTGTTTCAGTCATTTCCTGTGCAAAAGGCCAGAAAGTTTGCTGTTTCCACTTTCTTAAATTGGACAGTTTGACACTTGTTGTATCTCACAACAACAAACTGTATTTCGTTGGATAATAATGAGGATAATCACCTTTACTGGCCAAGTATGTCACACACAAGGAATTTGTTTCCGGTACAGAAATGAGGCAGCCATCTGTGGCGCCACCTCAACCGATGGCTCTAACCATCAGGGGCAACTTGGGAGGGTTCAGTGTCTTGCCCAAGGACACTTTGACATGTGGACTGCAGGCACTGAGATTTGAACCTTCAACCTTCTGGTTGGGAGATGCACTGCACTGTTGCCTCTCCCTTGTACTTGTACATGTGTAATGACAATAAAGTTGAATCTAATCTAATCTAATTTGTTTATGTTTTGGCCAAAATAAAACATCTTAAGATATCACCTTGGACTGTGAAAACAAGAGGATATATGTCAGGGGGTTTATCCTCTAATTAAATTAGAAAGAACTAACAGGTATTCTTGTCTTTACATATTTGGTTTATTGCAGGACTATTGGATGTCCCTAATAAACTGACCACTGCATGTAAAGCAGTGACATTTATGAAAGTTTGGATGTATTTATTTGTAAAACAAACTGTTTTACAAATAAATACATCCAAACTTTACATTAGTTGGTTTGGATGATGTGTTTGTGGGCAGATGTTTGTTTTGTCTCTGAGAATCAAACTGACTTCAAGCTCTTTAGTGGTTTATACTTATCAATAGGTATTGATCTGTTGGTTTGTTTATTCACAGGCTGCTAAGCCACCAGTTTCAGATAGTGTGTATGTGTTTTCAGGATGTGCGTATACTGTACATGTCCAAACTGTGTGTTTGCATTAAGCAGCTTAGCGTCGTCAGCCTCTCCCGGGCTCAGTGCTGAGTCCTTCGGCTCTGACATGACATGAAGTAAACGTGGTTTAACACTTGAGTCTCACTGCAAGTGTGCGTCGAGTGTGTGCTGACAGAAACGCAGCGTCTGAATGAATCTGGGTCATTTACAGAAACCAGCACCTGCTTTCAACACACACATTTGTTCGACTATCTTTGTGGGGACATTCATTGACATAATGCATCATCTAGAAATGTCCTCATGATGGTACTGAACTAAACTTGATCAACACAGAGTTGATTCCACTTTCCCTGAACAATGATTTACTGGTTTTCCTGGACATGACCCTTCAGCTCTTACACACGAAATCTTCTTTTACACGTTCACTCCCACCCAGAAAAGATCCGGGAATGTTCGCCCTTAAAGCACCGGTCTGCTGTTATTCCTGATTCTTCTTAGCATCAACAGATCCGAACCAACTGCAGCTGAAGAGATGAGCTTTATGAGAACAGATACAGACGTATGTATAGGCTGAGTTGTGGGATCAGTATCTCCTAATTAGTAGGAATGTGACAACAAGTAATGTGCTGATACACACAGCTGCAGATTTAGGCCTTAAATAAAATCTCCTGAGGTCTTCATTTCAGCATCAACATTTTATCAGACCCATATTTTGGTGTCTTCTTCATGTTGGTTTTGATCACAGTAATAGGCTGAGCATCATCGACACTGAGCTGGTGTTTCCGTGCTTTGTCCAGCAGGTTGCTGGTTCCTGGTCCGAGAGCATTGTCATGCCTCAGAGTAAAATGAGGTGACATGAAGAACTGAAAGTTGAGCAGAGAGACAAAGTAGGAAGAAGGAGCTAGGGAGAGGATGTGAATCAGTGGGTGGAGGTTTAATAGTCAGCGGGGGTGGAGGTGTGAAAAACATAAAAATTCAGTTCATTTTATTTGTGTGGTGTAAAAGTCATCTCAGGACACTTTACAAAGTGAGGTCTACACCTTGCTACTACTATTAGTATTATTATAGAGGAAAACCCCTGCAAATCCCTCTGAGCAGCGCTTGGCGACAGTGGGGAGGAAAAACTCCCTTTAATGGAAGAAACAGATGAAATAGTTTGTCATGGGAGTGACAGTACAGATGAGCAGCACTGCCCAGATGTGATTCATATATCATATCATTCATATCTCTTTTCTCAAAATGTTGAACAGTCCATTTAAATGTGACTCAAAGAATGCAGTCTGTGATTTTTGAACATTTCCATCCCAGTGACTGAGCCCTGATGGTTCCACAGCAGTGTGGGCCAGCTGTGGCTCAGGAGGTAGAGCGGGTCGTCCCCTAATCGGAGAACTGGGTTCGACTCCCAGCTTCTCCAGACCACATGTAGAAGTGGCGCTGAACCTGACGTTGCTCCTGGGATGGATGAATGTTAAATAGTGTAAAGTGTTTAGAGTGTGCTTCATTGCATAGACAAGCACTATGTAAGTGTAAGACCATTTACCAAATCAGATCGTGCTAGGGCTGCACAATAAATTATTTTGTGAGTGTATTAGCAGAGAGAAACCAACTGCTCCCTTTTCCTCTTAATATGTGCTCCTAGATCCAATTCCTCTCCGACCTCTGACTGTGTGAACGCCGTCAGAACGGTCAGATCAGAATCCATGTGGTCATTTTAACGTCTCCTCCTCTGCACATACGGCCTGTCGTCATCATTTGGCATCTGCCCCTCACAGACCGGTAACAATAAACATGGAGCAGATCGACGACAGCGACGGGGTCAGTGGAGAGACCAGGGTGTTTCACATGTGGTGGATGTTTATGGAGAAGCTTCTGATCAGGCCAAACTGGGAGGAACATATTGTAACCCAGCAGTTTGTGAGGAAACTGGGCCATTTGACCATCGCACACACCGCCTGGTTGTTATTTTGTGGTGGTTTAGGAGCTGAGCGGTGTTCACACCGGAGCCGGGTACATGGCCCTGACACACATGGATCAGAGCTGAGTGTTAAGACCTGTGTGTTTCAGTCTCCAGATTCCTCAGCTCTGCCCACTGACTGACTGTTTCCTCTTGCAGACTCTCAGCAGACCGAACACCTCTCCTCCTATCAGCTGACTGTCCCTCGACCAATAGGAGGCAGGCTGAGGCGGGGTGTGGATGGAAGACCACCTGACCAGGTATTGAGTGTTTTCTAATGAAGTGTTTAAGTCTGTGGTTTTATTTGTTCAGTTTTATTGTTTGAATCCCAGGTAGCTGTGAGACCTCTGAGCTGAGGACATACTGTACTCAGCAGCTGACCAGTCAGATCCACTTCCTGTCACTGTGACCTCACCTCACCCTTGCTGTCTTCCTTCACTCTGTCCAGAGCATTTAGCTTGTATATGAATCCCTTTGCTAATGACATCACCTGGATTCAGGAGTTCAAAACCTGGAATCCAGTGAAACCAGGCTGGGCTACACTGACTCTGACCTGTAGAAACGCTAGAGGCTTCTGCTGGTGTGAGCCGTGCCACAGGACTCGGGATCAGGGTCACTGTTGATTTCCATGAAGCTGTAAAGTTAGAGTGATTTCACATAGTTTAGATCTTCATCAGTCCACAAATTGTCTGTGGGCGGAGGTGATGTCTTTGTGTGGCTGCTCTCCGTAGCCATGGGCGTCCGGCTCAGACGGCTCCACAGACACACAGCGATCAGTGAGGTGAGGAAGAAGCCCCGCAAGGGGCAGCAGCTACTTTGGTCGTCGCTGTCTCCACTCAGCTGATTTTTTTATTTTTTTTTTAGCAGTAAACAAGGAGTCTGGTTTCTGTGATCGGGGTGGGGGATTTGAGGAGCCTGAGGTAGAATTCAGCAGTTTTCTTTCCATGCCTACATGTAACCATGTTTCTAAACAGCCCCCTACAGGTGCACATGTGCAGGACAGAGCACTGCAGACAGGGAAACTCCTGGAGCGGCTGCACAAAGGCCGAGAGCTTCACATGCAGCGGTGCCTCCTTGTGTAAATCTAACCAAAGTCCAACAAAAAAGTGAAGCTAGCATGAAGTGGCCTGCAGCAGAAGTCTGCCGGCACGCGAGTGTCTGTCCAGTCCAGACAGCGTGTGCTCTGACAGGGAGCATGTGTCTGCTGCAGTGTCTTCACTCACTGGATGATTAAAATCTGTAGAAGTATTGTCACCAGGTTACTACAGTGCACGTACATGCACTGAATATCACCTTCATTACAGGGCTGTTGACAACTGAGCGTGTGTGTGTGTGTGTGTGTGTGTGTGTGTGTGTGTGTGTGTAAACATCACTAATGTTGCAGACGGCCGGGGGCTTCATCCGTAACAATACATCATTAGTTGATTATATTTTGTATAAGAATCTGATTCTGTAAAGGAACTAAAGTTATCAAATGTTGTGCAGCAGCAAGTGTAAGATTTGCCTCTGAAATGTAGTGAAGTGCAAGTAGCAGGACATGGAAACAGTAAAGTACAAAATACCTCTAAACTGTACTCACTATTAGGTTAAATGTACTTACCCTCAGTACATGTACATATAAACATACACAAACACTTTATTCACGTCATTATTTATTATATTTATTCATGTATTTCACAGGGTGAAACTCCTGCCTTTTTTCAAGGCAGCCTCGGTAAGATGGCGCTGTTACAAGCTTAAGGCGACACATGAAACACACACACAGCACTAAACCGAGGTGACCATGTATGAAGGCTGAAATAAGGGAAGAATAACAGAGGAAACAGGTCTCGGTGGCAGAACTGCTCAAATTGTAACTGACAGTGAAGTTGTTCTTCGTTCTGCATGAGCCGCTGCAGTTTCCACCTGGTCAGCTGAAAAGCTGAGGAGAAGTGTGTGTGTTGTTGGAGGCACAGTGTTGTGATTTAGCTGAGAAGGTGGAGCTGAGCCTGCTGCGCCGAACCATTCAGGATGAAGTCAGTTCACTCAGCAGAGTGATCTTAAAACACTGAGCACACGTACAGCGGGAGGTGTTGCTGGGGGAGGCTTTAATCTGCAAGCTGCTGACTGAGTGAGTGTGCGTTGTCATCTTCCTTCCTGCCTTCATGCTGGATCATGTTCAACATGCACAAACTTGGACTGATTCACACTCTCACACACCATCTGTCAGCGCTGTGCTACAACACACACAGCTATCTATGTGAGGACCTATCGACATAATGCGTCCCGAGCCCCTTCCAGCAACCTAACCCTGACCTAAACCTGGTTATAACGTGAACCCTGAACCCAAAGGCGAGGACCAGACAACATGTCCGCACAGTGCAGAAATGTTCTAAAACTCAAGCTGGGTTTCACAAAAACAGACTTACAGTCCCACACGCAGTGACACACTGGAGGAATGTGTGTGTGTGTGTGTGCTGTGTGAAAGTGATACTGTGGGTGGTGTTTTTGCAGCCAACAGATAACAGATAACAGCTGCGAGTCCAGCGTCCACAACACTTTTTGTGTAACACTTTAACTCCTGCTGTACACAAACTATTAATCACAGGTTTTTAACACAGTGTTGTAATTTTTATAGAAACGATTCAGTACCATTCTCGTCTTCTTGCTCTTACTGAGAGTTAGTTGTTAGTGTTTTCTACATCAGGTGAAATTCACAGTACTGTTATCAGACACAACTGTGTGTGAACATTTAGCAAGTAGCTGCAGTAACTTGGCGGCGTGGAACGCGACATTTTATAAATCAGCAGGAGGAAAATGGGACTGGTGCAGATCTGTGTGAGGTAGCGGGCCAGAGGCTTCTTCTTCTTCAGAAGGTCCTGACTCCAAGAAGGAAACGTGGCACTAGCCGTAACCCTTCAGACTGGCCCCAGTGGACACCAGTGGGTGAAGTCACACTTTCCAAAGTATTTATGACACAGACTGATAGTCTGTGCTGCCACTGTGACCTTACAGCTGGCAGCGGGGTAGCTTAGCCTAGCATGAAGGTTGTAACAACAGTTGAATTGAGTTGATAATACAAAGAATTGTTAGTTGCATCCCTAAATCCTTGGAACCAGCGCAGGGTCAGTGGTAGTGCTACACCAGTGTGCACAGTGATGAGGCCATGACAGACAGGCCAACTCCTCAGAACCAATGAGAGCAGCGGGGAAAGCAAAATCAGTTTCCAGCAGCAGGAGGCGATGACGCAGCCAGCGCTGGATCCAGACTCCCTGCCCAGCTCGTCTGTTGACCTTTGACCCCTGCTGTGTTGGAGGACAGGGAAGCTGCATTTGACAGCTGGGTGGTGTAGTCCACCACTGACTTCCTGTTGGCTCATCTCAGACACTCATACAGGCGCACTGTGTGTGTGTGTGTGTGTGTGTGTGTGTGTTCACCCCTACAGTAATCACACACCTGCTGGTCGCTGCAGTGCGAACACACACGTGCACACACAGCCAGGTGATTTCGAGGCTCAGGTGACCTTGGAGTTCAGTTTTTTGGAGTTTTGCAGATAACCTTGCCTAAAGTTGTCTGTGTTATGTTGCACTGATCTCATTCATTCATGCACCACTGTTCCTGGTCGAGTCTGTAGCCTTGTAAAATCTATAAAAGCACATAAACACTTAACATTTCTAATGTGTCGGACTTAATGTACTGTGTCAGATTTGTCACTGTGTTTGCAGAAGACACTGACAGCGCTCTGTTTCTCCAGGTCTCTTATGTCGTCGGAGTGGATGGAAGCGATCACGTTGTTCACCTGGAGAGAAATGAGTAAGTTTTAACCCGACACTATTCGGCTCTGTTAAACTGTAGCTGCACATCTCAGGCTCTTGTAACTGGTATTCAACCTCACAATAAAACCACACGCCGGTGTGGTAATGATAGTTACCACACTCAGTGCTGCTCAAATATAATATGCCTGTGTGTGTGAGAAGTTTGTTGTTTATTTCGTTTTTCTATATGGTCTTATTTCATATGCTTTTTTTCTGTTGCTGTGCCAACTGGAGATCACTCAAAAATTTTGTTGTACGTGTCACAATGACAGTCAAGGATTAGCTTATCTTATCTAAATGTGTGAGAAACCTGGCGTTTATCAAAATGGCACCAAACAGCGAGCAGCTCCTGCACGGCCGGCTGGTTCATTGATCTTTTGTCTGAGGCTGGCTTCAGGTTCAGCCGATTACAACAAGCGACGTGGTATTATCTAGGTGTATGGCATTATATCAGACAGTGCCGACTGGCTGACCAGCTCCATCAGATGATGACGTAAACGGCAGAAAACAAGGCTGAGATTCACCTCAACATGATGTGAGAAGCAGCTCAGGTTCTTCTGTCTGCTCTGTGATTACATCAGCTTCACTGATATTCACTGCCTCTCTGTTCTCAACACACTGATAAATGTCAGCGTTTAAACCGGGAAGCTCCATGATAACGGCGATGCCGCTCTGAGGGACGGTAGACGAAGTTTATGCTGCAACCCCAAATCAGAAGGGACAGTATGTAAACTCAAAATTAAAACTGAAAACAGTGATGTGTAAACTGTATGTGTCCTTCGTCACAGTGAAAATACAGCAGCACATTATTTGATGTGATACCTCATCAGTTTTATTCTTTGTTCAAAGTAAACACGCACTTCAGTCCTGATGCATGTTGCGCCGGCTGCATTTCAGGGCCAGTAGTGAGGTAAAGCAATGAAACGACAACTTCTTCTGATTTGGGGTTGTAGAGTCATTTTATACAGGACTGCACTTATAATGCAGCAGCCTATGTGTTGGCTTGTCACCTATAATAATATTTAATGACTTAGTCTAATAATAATGATGCCAGTAAGAATAACAGATGATACCAGATGTGACGGCTGTTGAACACGAGTTAATAAGAACTAAGATCAGATGCTGGCATTAACTGAATGTTTGTTTGTGCCTCCTTTTGTCTCAGTTTAAGGCCTCCGCTGTAGAGTGTTGAAATGTTGGTGTTTTAAAGTGTGGACCATCCTGTAATGTGTCGGCGCAGCACACACACCTGAGCCACTTTCACACCTTTACATGACCTGTCAGTGACGGTGTTTACATGATGTTAAAATACATAAACACTTTACAAACATGTTGTTGTTTTCAGGCTGCTGCTTCCTGCAGACTTCACTGTGTTCACCTACAGTAGGAATGGGTCACTGATCACATCCACACCACCTGTACAGGTAACACACACACAGTGTTCATTCTGTTTTAGTTCTGCTAAGAGACCCTGAAACTGGAAAACCAGAAGTTTGTTTTTTCTAAGAAACCCACTGAAACCTGGGGCCCGTTTCAAGAAGGAGGTTTAACATATTCAGAGTTCAAACCTGAACTCTGAGTTGACTTACCCAGAGTTGGAAAACTTGGAGTTTTCTGTTTCAGAACAGCTGAAAAGAGTTTGTTTAATCAACTCTGAGTTGTTTGACTCAGAGTTAGGCGCGTGCAGCGCGACTATAAAA
>NW_018127906.1:1623602-1671826 GCF_001952655.1 Monopterus albus | reverse complement strand
CTCCCAATTAGGTTAGGTTCACAGAGTAAGTTGCCATAGTAACTGTCTTTAGATTACCTCTCTTTTTGAAACTGATTTAACTTACCCCGCTTTCACGGGTTTAAGTTACCTCCGTTTCTGAAACCAAAAACTCCGAGTTGCCCTCATTTCGGGGTTAACAAACTCTGAGTTTCGACAAAACCTCCTTCTTGAAACTGGCCCCTGATCTGTCAGAGAACCTGGATGTGGTTAGTAACAGGGATGTGCTTCCTGTAAACAAACGGATGTTGGCGTGTCAGAATGTGAATTTGTCTGCGGCACATCTTTGCATTGCACCTTTCTCACCCACACGCCACCTTAGCCAGCATTCAAGCCAGTTTGGATCGATTCCTCCCTCGGTCCTGTGTCGCCACGTCTCATTGACATCATTGCCCAGAAGTTCGGCTCTTTACAGGACATAGCATGAAGATCCATCCATCATGTCCTGTTATTTGTTTGATTGATAGAAACATTTGGGGCTGCCACTGCTAACGTTTGTGTTCATCTTACTGTTAATTTTGACATGTGAACACAGTGCAAACCACAACAGTAAATGTGTTAAAACTAACTTTGTACTCAGGGCCACAAGTTAATATTAATAATATAACCGTGTTCTTTGATGATGGTGCAAATTCCCCAAGAAAGTAGCTGTTTTTAAAAAGACCAAATCCAAGTGAGATGCCGTAAACAGCCGTGTCTGTCTGGTTGGTAAAGCCGTCGATTCTTTTATGTAACAGATTTGTTGTTTATTCTGTAAATTGTTAGAAATCACTGAGTCCAAGTTGACATTTTGTTTTGTTTGTCCAACAGCGGAGAATCCAGAATTATTTGAGTAATAGTTTCATCACTGAATGTCTTATAATATTTAGTTACTCGCTGCACATGTTGGCATGTTTCATCCACCTCTCTTCTTTCTTTATATTAAATGTTAACTATCACAACCGTCTGTAAATAGATTTGAATTTGAACATTGTTTACTTATGATCTTACATTTGCTCTGCTTTTGCTCCTCCTGTTTTGCCTTTATGGAGCAAAGCCCAGGACACATCGTTTGCCATATAAATGAAGCAGAGTGTGACTCAGACCTAATGCAATGAAACACTGGTGCAGACCGCTCAGCATAAGGTCACTGAGGGTGTTTGGTTTTGTAGAAACGAGAATTTTCCCAGCGACAGAGGCATGATGGGAGCCCCTCTGAGTCTGTGTGTGTTTAGTGCACTGCTGTTTCCTGTCAGCTGACCTACTGCCCCGTCGACCTCGAGGTTTTCTCTCTCGCTCCCTCTCTCTGTTTGCTAGTTTTGCTATCTCTGTTTGATCGGTGATTAATGATCCTCTGGACTCGGTGAACTCACATCCACCATATGTAAATACACCTGTGGTGCTCTACACGTGTGACTCTGGACGACAGGTGACGATCAGGTGAGCACACAGTAAGCTGCAGCTGCTGTGGCCTCAATGAATGAACGTGCTTGGAGATAAAATCCCGCCCTTGCAGAACCTGCCTGCTGTGTTTCCACGGTGACCCAGTGACACTCGGTCTATGGGGACACTGCACACAGCAGCTGCCCACAGATTTACCAAAATATTGACAGATCCCGTCTAAGGAACAGGACTGGAGCGTACAGTGTGACCACTGCTCTGAATGCGAGACACATTACTGACGCTCTTTTACTTTCATCATTGTGAGGAGCGCTGGGTCGGGTCTTATGTATTTATTAAGCGGAGCGACAGAGAAAACCGCTCTGAGAGGAACAATGACTTTTCCTTACAGATGCTTATTCAACATTTTCCACAGGAAGTGTTTTATTGGCTCCTCTCAGCCGCGTCATTGTCCCCACTGGCATCTTGTTCTTCCTCTTAAACATTTTTTCAGATTTCTTTGAAAGCTCTCACACCTGTGTGATCTGACAGATGAATGTAGATCACACAGCTCATTGTTCACTGTGTTCAGTCTCTGTCACACCTGTATACAGAACCATGTATTGTGTTCCTCATCTTCTCTTTCACCTCTACTGACTTTTATTCCCAGTCCACTCATGTACCAGCACACAGCAGGGATGCACATTTGTTTCTCTGGGGCCAACGGCGCAACAGCTAACAGTTAGCTATTGTGAAACAAAATGTGCTGTCAGGTGCAAACAACAACATAAGGTGTGTACACAGAAGTCAAAACAACTGCAAACACAGCACAAGACAAAGCAGCACATGTATGACACCATAACAAGCGGGTGCTGCGGTTGTGTTTTCTCCTGTAATCTCTTAGTATTGGACATTTGAGTCATCTTGTCCCTCCTTTCTCTTCTCTTTTGACTCCCTCACCCACTTTTTTAGAATTAATAATCGCTGAATTGTTTGCCAGTGTTGTCTGTCGTGCCAAAAAGTACTTACAGCTAGTACTTTGTTACAGAAAGTGGTTTTCGGCCTCAGATTACTTTCATTTCAGTCTTGTGGGTTATATTTTAAAGGGCCAGTATTACCAGTAAAATATAGTCTCACAGTCTTGTAAACCAGTAAAACAGACCAGATGGGTCGTAATGTTTAAAATATAACACAGAAGCGTGATATACGGTTAATCTGAGGCAGGAAGCCCCCATACTAGCTATAATCACCTTTAGTCAAGGAGAATACTTCGATTGAATGCTCATACTGCAGTAGGTTCTGAAATCAGTACAACCCAGCAGGACCTGTCAGCTGGTGGAGCTGATGTGTGCCCCCTGCTGGTGTCTTTCTACAACTACATCGCTGCCTCCACGTATTCATGTAGACACTGTTGATGTGGACAGTAACTAACATGTAACTGTGTGCGTCCCTCAGCTCAAGGCTGAGGTGAGGTTTTCTTGTCACTCCCTCCATGTGCAGTGCTTGGTCTTCAGGGGAACAGAGTACTGTTGTTTTAGTGCAGTCAGGGCTCCTGTATACAAACAGTGGAGGGTGTGTCGGCAACATGTTGCTGTTCTAACAGCTTATAGACAGATGAGGTAAGACTGCTGGAAACCTGTGACTGTATGGAGGTGAATTTGTACACGACACACGTCCTTGCTTTGCACATGCTTTTTATTTTAAGCTATACACCTCCTTTAATAGAAAAGCCGGCTGCTAACATGATAGAGTATCTGTCAGCCAGTAGCATGCTAATAGTAACTGAGGCTACAGGCACGGTCCACCTGTGTGTGTCCACAAACATCAGCTGACAGCTCAGGTTCAAGACGCCTCCTCACACAGTGAACACTAGCATCAGAAGCTAAAGGTGTCGTGCCATTTACTGCTGCACACGTTCATAGTCCTGCTGTGATCGATCAGACTCGCAGAGACTCTGTGCACCTGTTTCATTTGCTTTCAGGCAAATGATAAAGGCTGTGACACATGTTCAGTGCTCAGGCTGCTTCTCTGTCAGTGGCCCCCAGACTGAAACTGAAACGCAGTCAGACACAGCTGAGCAGTGCTGATGAAGCAGCCTTAAACACACAGTCACAGTGTGTGAGCGGTCAGACCTCAGACCTGGACTCTGGACCTGTCCACAGTCGGCAGCCGCCGGCTGGTTCTGCCTGGATCTCCACATCATCACCATCCTACACTCTGGACTTCTGTGATCCCTGTAGTTGTAGGCACAGAGATGTTTCATTTCTGCTGCTCAGAAACCTGTCTGTTAAGCTGAGTTAAAGTGGACTGAAGGAAACGTGAGGGTGTGTTCTTGGTGTTTTGACCCCGCTGTGTCTGTGTTGGTGTGTTTACAGAATCACTGCCACTATCAGGGCTTCGTTCAGGACATGGAGGGTTCTTCTGTTGCCATGAGCATCTGCAGCGGCCTCAGGTAACACACAGTTTCCATCTGGAAATGGCAGATAATACCATGGGTAGCGAACACACAGGTTTCTTTTAAGCACTGTACATACTGTGTAGCTAGTGAGTTTCCCACCGGGGTTTGTTAAAGTCTGAAGGTTCTAGTGTGTTTGGTTGATTCATTTGATTTTTGAAAAGAACTGAAGTTATCAAACACAAGTGCAAGGTTTGTCTCTTCACAGTGTGAAGTAGCAGAACGTGGCATTACTCGGAAAAATCAGAATCTAAGGTGACAAAAATAATACAAATGAGACTCACCCATATATCAGCAGGTACCAAGCAGTGTCACAGACTGGCTTCATAAACAGGAAGGTATTACCATAATAAACACACTGTGTGAGTGACATAAACCCTGACTGAGGCCCCGCCTCCTGAAAACAGTGTTGACCTTTATTAATAGTTCACATTATGTGTCTGCGTCAAACAGAGCCAGTTGTTATGTTCTGTTTCTCCTCTGGGTTCAAACATGTACACACACACACACACACACACACTGTACCCACACTGTACACTTTATACACCCTGTACACACACTGTACACACACTGTAAACACTGTACACACTCTATACACACTGTACACACTCTCCTCCCAGGAACAGTTATTTTCCTATTTTTATTTTGCTCACAGATGGTTCCGTCTGTCTCCTCAGACTGCGGTGGGCTTCACACACTCATGCAGGATTAATTAACAGTTTGACTTCATTTATCATTGTAGGACTGAAGTCAAACACACGCCCACACACTCAGATTTGTAAGGATCTTTTCTTCACAGATGGCAGTAACCACCATGTTGTAATTACTGCAAGCAGCGAAGGGTTCCAGATGGTTTCCATTACAGTTGGTATAGTGGGCTGTTGTAGGCCTGTTGATGTTGCTTCAGCTCCGTCCACGTCCCAGCTGAAGTACAACAAAAATGAAAACCAAAACTATCTGACTGGACAGGTGCTGTTACAGTGAAAGGTGGAAATGAAAGCAAAACATCTGATGAAAGACTTTATTTGGTCCTGAAAGTGTGGTTTTGTAATTCGGGTGAACTGAGCCTTTAAGTCTCAGGTTGAGCTCCTTTAACCTGCAGGAGTTGGTCTTGGCTGTGGCGTGAAGACGTGATGTCTCCCTCTGACTGAAAAACAATGTCTCTCTCTTCCTTCAGAGGAGTGATACATCTCACCGATGTCAGTTACGGTATCGAGCCGTTAGACTCCGCCCCCGACCAACACTTGGTGTATCGGCTACAGGATGTGACATCACAGCCCCGGGGGTGTGGAACGCCACATGGCGAGCATGACCACAGCAATGGCACAGAGCGTGCTCAGTATGAACCAGAGGCAGTCCAGCACAGACCGCACAGCAGGGTGAGTTCAAGTGCATGTAACACTTTATTACAGGTTATTCATTCATAAAATCATGGAGCCTCTTTGCGTTGCAGGTGAAGCGAGCTGTTCTCTATCAGACTCACTACGTGGAGCTGCTGGTGGTGGTCGATAACGACAGGGTGAGACGCACACTGCACATGAAGGCTCACATCGTTGATGTTAATGTGTGTTGGCCCTGTTGCATAAGCAAATCTCAAACGTCTGAACACAACTCGGAAACTAGGGCACATGTCAACTCAATGACATAAATGTGGAAGGTAACAACAGAGACGAACCTGTGTGTGTCCAAACATGTACACAAGACGCCAATCACACAATAACACTAAAGAGAGACGGCGATCACACAAGAACAACACTAAAGAGAGATGGCGATCACACAATAACAACACTAATGAGAGATGGCAATCACACAATAACACTAAAGAGAGACGGCAATCACACAATAACACTAAAGAGAGACGGCAATCACACAATAACAACACTAAAGAGAGACGGCGATCACACAATAACACTAATGAGAGACGGCGATCACACAATAACAACACTAAAGAAAGACGGCGATCACACAATAACAACACTAATGAGAGACGGCGATCACACAATAACAACACTAAAGAGAGACGGCGATCACACAATAACTACAGTAAAGAGAGACGCCGATCACACAATAATGACACTGAACAGCCTCTTATCTCTTCTTTCCTTCAGTATAATTACATGAACAGGAATGAGACAGCAGTGAGGGAGGAGATGGTTCATCTGGCCAACCTCGTAGACAGTGTGAGTAAACACACACTAACGGGTTTCTACAAATGGTCCTGAATAGTTCTCTGCAGGGCTGAAATAAAGTGTGTACAAATGTTCCTTTAGTGTTGTTATCTTGATATCAGGGTGGAATGTTTGTCATAAAATAAAGTTTCTAAATGTTTTGGATTGTAAAAAACACCCAGAGTCAAATGTGTGATAAAGCCTAAAAATTATAAAGTTTTGAGGTGTGTGTGTTCAGATGTACATTCAGTTGAACGTTCGTGTGGTCCTGGTTGGTCTGGAGATCTGGACTCAGCAGAACCCGATCAGCACCGAAGGAGGAGCCGGGGAAGTGCTGAGCCGGTTCACCCAGTGGAGAGAGAAGGAGCTGGTCCCCCGCCGTCGCCACGACTCAGCACAGCTCATCCTGTTAGTGGATACACACACGTCCGGCACAGCTCACGTCTAAACACCAAAACACACACACACACACACATACTTGTGTCTGATGATAGTGATGATGATGATGTCTGCAGGAAGAAGAGTTTTGGAGGAACAGCAGGGATGGCCTTCGTTTCTACCGTCTGCTCCAGAAGTCATGGAGGAGGGATCAATGCGGTGCGCTGAGCACTTTTATCCACCAGTGAAGAAGAAAACCACTTCACTGTCTGGTCACTAACTGATGCTGCGTTCAGGTTACATGGGAAGGTTGGTAAATATAATGCTCTCTCTCTCTCATTCAGTTCACCAACAACAATGTTCCCTCATTTGCGTCCATCGTGGCTCACGAACTTGGTCACAACCTTGGAATGAACCACGACGACGGGCGCTCCTGCACCTGCCCTGACCCCGCCTGCATCATGAACTCTGGAGCCACGTAAGAAACACACACACACGGATATACAGTATACACTCTTATACTGTTTATACACAAACATGCATTTATATTTAACAGCTCCTCGTCCTACACATTTTCTCTGTCCTCCTCTTCATCTGTTCTCTGTCATCTCCTTCTTTTTAATCTCGTCTTTATTTTCCACCTCCTCTGTCTCTCTCTCCTCTTCTCCACTTCCTCTCTTCGTTTCCTCCTCTTCTCCTCCTCTGCTCTGCAGCGGATCCAGAAACTTCAGCAGCTGTAGCTCTGATGATTTTGAGAAGATGATCTTGTTGATGGGGGGAACGTGTCTCCTGAACGTCCCACGGCCTGATGAGGCCTACAGCGCCCCCTACTGTGGGAACCGACTGGTGGACATGGGAGAGGAGTGTGACTGTGGATCACAGAAGGTTTGTGGGATTGTTTTTCAGATTAGACATCAGGCTTCACCTGGGAAAACCATGAGGAATCATCTTATATCCAGTCTAACCACTGAGCATCATGGCTCTGAAAATCTAAAAAAACAATCAGTATCAATATCAGTGAGTGGTCAGAAAAATATTACTAAATATACTTTAGTAATATTTTTTATAGTATTAACATAACGGCAGAAAATTTTTTGAGTAATATTCCTAAAAATTGCCTGGGATTGGGGGGGTGGGGGTCAGGTCTGCTGAGAACCACATTAGAACCACGTGTGTGTGTGTGTGTGTGTGTGTGTGTGTGTGTGTGTGTGCGTGTGCGTGCGTGTGCGTGTGTGTGCGCACACGTGTCCGTGTGCAGGAGTGTGAGAAGGACCCGTGCTGTGAGTACCAGACCTGTCAACTGAAGCCTGGAGCCCAGTGCGCCTACGGAGAGTGCTGCCAACACTGCCAGGTAACCTCCACCTGGCTGACGTCACCAGACATGATTAGGTCTTATAAAATATAACAGTCGTGCTCCACACACGTTTAGCTGCATAATGCGAGCAGGTCATCAACTGATTGGGTGATTGATCACATCACACACTGTGGTTTTGATTTAGAGCAATATGTCCCAACAAGCTTGGCTTCCATAAGTGGAGAGGACACACACTGTATTTATCTTACCTGGATGCGTTTACCTTTGCTTTCAGTTTGAATTCGGGTTTTTCTGTTCAGTACATGACGAGCGCTCTGAGCTTCCACCGTCACTGAGCCTCTGTGTGTGTGTGTATGTGTGTTCAGTTCCTTCCAGGAGGAACAGTGTGTCGCTCCCGCAGAGGTGAGTGTGATCTACCTGAATACTGCAACGGCTCCTCGTCCTTCTGTCAGAGTGACGTCTTTGTCCAGGTGAGCCATTGTAGGCTGGGCGGTCTCCGGAGGGCGCTGCAGATTCATTTGTCTCAGCTTTATTTACTGGCAGACATTCAGATTTTGAGTCTAGTTTAATGTCCATTTTTACCAGCGTTCTTCCAGCTCTGCTTTGTGTGGCCTCATAACGTGTGTTGGCTTTTCCGTTTGACCTTTGACCTTACTCATTTTTGTAATCACATTTTAACTTGCTACTAACTGTATTTTAATCAAAATACAGCAGCTCCACAAAGGATGAGCTCCTGCACTCTGCACAGTACTGAGGTGTGGATTTTCGTTGTATTTGCGTGTTAGCCAGTGAAGCCAGCGGGTCTTTCACCTCCCATCACACTTTCTTCTGAGTAACTACAGAGACATCAGACGACTCACAGGGAGCTTTACACCCTAATATCAGTCGGAGCACTTTACATTGTGTTTCCCAAAGCACAGGTATTTTCTGACCTGTCACCAAATGACCCACACTCTCTGAAATGCGTCTGTGTCTGCTCACAATCTCCTCCTCGTCTGTGAGTCGGTCGGTGTGTATTCTCCGTGTTCTGCCATTATCTGAACTTTATTCTTTTATTAAGGCTTTCTATGTGCGTGTGTTACAGAATGGGCAGCCGTGCAGGGGCCAGCAGGCCTACTGCTACAACGGGCAGTGTCAGCACTACGACGACCAGTGTCGGGCCTTATTTGGAGACAGTACGTACTGCTGACTCTTTACAGTTTGACGTGCTCTCATGGTGACTAGTGATAAAGACTGACGTTGTGTGTAGTGCTGGAAGGTAAAGTAGTGGAAGTGGTGAACTCAAAGTAGAACTAGTGAAAAAACCACCGACCCAAACTGTTCAGACGGTTCACTTTGTGACTTTTCACTTCTAAAGTTCTGTTTCAGTATCACTGGGTTCACAAGCATACTGTCCTTCCTCTCTCCTCCTCTTCCTCAGAGGCAAAGGCGGCTCCTGAAATCTGTTTCAAAGACGTCAACAGTAAAGGAGATCGCTTCGGAAACTGTGGCTACCACAACTATGGCTTCAAGAAGTGTGAGAGCAGGTAACACACACAGCAGGTGGTTCCCAGCAGTCTCAGATGTCCGCTGTGCGCAATACAGAGAGCAGAGGAGAATTGTAGACACACGACCATGAAGAGACAGAAGAGACAGCCTCTGCCTCCACTGCTCATGTGATGTAGCCACGCAAACGCTTAGTTAAAAACAAATGTGTGAGAGATGCAGGTAAAGAGGTGAGGGGACAGGAAACAAATCAAACACATCTCTAGAACAATGAGACATCCCTTCCTTAAAAGAAGCATCTGTTTCTGATGATGCCTGTGTTGTAGGTCTCAGAGACACTGTGGTGACCTGTCCAGACAGTAATAAGAGTTAATGAGTTGCTACAGCCAGCACAGTGTCAGATATCACCGTCCTGGTCTCTCCACTGACCCCTTCGCTATCCTCCATGTTTATTGTTACTGGTCTGTGAGGGGCCGACACCGAATGATGACGACAGGCTGTATGTGCAGAGGAGGAGACGTTAAAATGACCACATGGATTCTGATCTGACCATTCTGACAGCGCTCGTACAGTCAGAGGTCGGAGAGGAATTGGGTCTAGGAGCACATACGCAGGTGGCCCAGATCTGGTCTGAGGACATCTGAGCATGTCCAAGGTCACATCACATGATCATAACAGAAAAACACACACACACACCTTAGGGCCAGCCCTATGCTTACACCCATAACCTGACAGGGTGATGTTTGTCTCCTCCTCCACAGAAACGCTCTGTGCGGGAAACTGCAGTGCTCCAATGTTCAGATGGTGACAGTCTTTGGCATCAAACCGTCGATCATCACCACACCGATCGCCGGGGGCGAGTGTTTCGGAGTCGACTTCTCACTGGGATCAGATGTCCCTGATCCAGGCATGGTGAATGAAGGAACCAAGTGTGGAGAGAACAAGGTGAGGAGAGGAGAGAGGGAAGGGAAACGAAAAGAAGGAAGGGAGGAAACAGGAGATAAAATTTAGAGGGAAAGAAGGTGAAAGGAGTATGAAGGGAGGGAAATGAGATGCTGACTGATATGTGTCTTCTTCTGTGGTGTTCAGGTGTGTATGAACTTTGAGTGTCGCAGCGCTGACATCCTGAACTACGACTGTGATGTGGAGCAGAAATGTCACGGACACGGGGTGAGACACCTGTCTGCCTACCTCACTACCTGTCTGTCCACCTGTCTTTTTACCTCACTACCTGTCCATCTACCTCACTACCTGTCTGCCCACCCGTCTTTTTACCTCACTACCTGTCTGTCTACCTCACTACCTGTCTGTCTGCCTGTCTGTTTACACCACTACCCGTCTGTCTACCTCACCACCCGTCTGTTTACCTGACTACCTGACTGTATCCTCAGTCACTGTCTTGTCTCTCAGGTGTGCAACAGTAACAAGAACTGTCATTGTGAGGACAGCTGGGCTCCACCTTCCTGTGAGGTCAAAGGTTACGGAGGCAGCGTGGACAGCGGACCTACATGGAATGGTACAGCCGCCTTTAAACTGTGATAACAGACTGACAGAGGATCAATGTGTCTGATTGGAGATGCACTGATTCACCTTGTCCTGATCAAACCCCGGTACGCTCTGTCGCAATGAGGATTTTACTCAGAATTAAAATTAAAGAGGAAAATTAAAATAGAAAATGGCAAGTGAATGTTTGTTTTATTCAGGATAATCAGCCTTAAAAACATAAACTGAACTGAAATTACAGTTGTGAAACCAGGCAGGACAGTGATCGATGTGGTGTTTATAGACTCATGACTAAAAACCAGTCAGTCAGTCCACTGGTACAACAGTTCCTCTGGTTAATAGGAACACTGGTCTCCCTCCTGTATTTTTAACCACTGTAAATCTGCTTTTTAAGAAACTCAACACTTCCTGTTGAAGAGTTTCACATTAAAAGCACCACATGTGGACTGTAAATTGTCTGTCTTGGTAACAGTATCGTTCCTCAATTGTTGTTTCTAATACTTTAATATAAACTGTGTTTGTCTGTCGTCCTCAGATAAAGACACATCTCTCAGAGACGGCCTGTTGGTCTTCTTCTTCCTCGTTCTTCCTCTGCTCGCTCTGGGTGCGTTTGTTTTTCTGCGCAGGAACGAGTTGCTGCGTCGACTTGGGCTGGCCCGCAGGAAGAGGTCACAGGGATACCAGTGAGTCTCATCCAACTCAAACATCAACCAGTATAGCACCACAGAGGGTTCTCAGGTTTTAGGTGATGCAATAAAGGACAGCCGTAAAGCTGTCAGTCATAGAATCAGAATCTGAGGGGAACCGTTCATCTGTGTGCAGCTCTACATCCCAGAAGGCCATAGTACAACACTACAGATACACAGGCCTACATCCGAACACGCTGAAACACTGACAGTCCTGTCTGAGTTACAACAGCTGTGTCCCTGCACCAAGGCAGCTGCAGTGTCAGGAGTAGCTTACAGGTTGAGTACAGTAAATAATACAGTAAGGCTCAGTATCTGCTGCCTTATTGTTATTTACATCAGCGCGTAGATGAGTGTCATGGCACAACTACAAACTCCCTGTAACAATCAGCTGACATGCCAGAAAAAATATAAAATAAATTAAATAAAGTCTAATGTGGATGTAAACCTGTCCTGTCTGTCTGGTCTCCAGGGCTGACGGTACAGCTTCAGCCAATCCCAGCAGAGGACCGCCCCCCAGAGCACAGCCCCCACCTGTTGTCCGGGGCAACAGCAACAACATCGTCAGAGACGGGGTGGGTTTACCGCATCCAGACCGACAGGGGGTAGCGGAGAGGCTGAGTGGGGATGGAGAGGTGTAGCTCGTAGTTACCATGGTGACACTTTGTAGTGAGAAGACTTTGTAACATTTGTTTTCAGAGGCACAGTTTAAGTAAATTGATACCTGCTTACTTACAAACAACTTTCACCATTACCTAAAGGCTTCGTCTCTGGAACATGTGGTGGTCATGTTCTGTCAGAACCTGTCAAAGCAGATATTTCCCACTGATAAACATGACACAGTGTTGTGTTGATGTGCGGGGACCAGACCATCTCCTGCTTGTGTCTGAGCAGTTGTGACTCTGCTGTCAGACTGCACAGTTTGGAGATGACTGATGATGGAGAAGAGTTTAAGCATTTAAAGTGTCTAAAACATTTGCACGGTGGTGTTGAATCCATCTGGTGGGTGCAGACACTTGCACAGTCTGTGCAGCTTTACATTTACAATAGGCCACACAGACATGGAGTCATGGTCAGGGCGATGGTAATATGTTAAACCTGTGATCTCGCTGACCTGGAGGCTGGCGATAACAGTGCCTACACCTTCATCTGCAGCAGGTCACACAGAATCGGTTTATTTATCTTAGTGCTTTTTTAATATGTAGTTTTATTAGTGTACTCACCCACTCACAGAACTAATCAGTGGTCTGGTTAATGAATTCACCAATCAATAAATGATTCTGTTGATCTCTAGAACAGCTTCTCAGTGATGATCACTGCCTCTGTGTTTTAATCATCTATTGACTCAGCAGGAGGTGACGTTGCCCATTGAACTAATTTGTTGTCTACTATTTGAATTTTTTTTTTTTTTTTTGGATTGGTGATTGATTGACACATCACTAACTTACCAGATGTCTGTGGGTGTGTGTGTGTGTGTGTGTGTGTGTGTGTGTTTGTTTGTAATGAGAGCTTATTTCATCTACTAACATCCTCTCTCTCTCTCCATGTGAAGCACCACGCTCAGCTCCTGCCGCCACAGGAGGTAAAACAGTCATCACTACTCATACTCTACTACTACTACTACTACTACTGCAGTACCCTGTACTCTGCTCTGCTGCTTCCTGTTGAGTGTTTTCCTTGCTGTGTGTCTGTAGAGGATTAAATCACTGTCTCCAGTTTGACTTGGGTTTCAGTGTCTCTGCTTCTGACGGCTGAGGAAGGTGGTTTCACGCTTTGTTCAAGCTCCTCTTCCTAATGTCTCTTCAGCCTAGACAGTCCAGTGAGGCTCAGGCCAAACCGACACCATAAACCGCTCGTTGCCCCTCCCATCACGTTCTGTTTCCTGAAGCTATGACGTGGAAAATCTTAATCAGTGCCTCTTTAAAGATTTAAAGGCATAACTTTCAGAACTGCTTTCATCATTACGTTGTTCAGCTCTGCATATATCAATATATTTCTTATGTGTCTGATCAGGTGGTGGAGACCAGCAGGACGGCTCCATCCTACGCCCTGAGGCCTCCTCCTCCTCTGTAAGAACAAAACCAATGAATATTCTGTTCAACTTGTGAATGAAACTAAACCCACAGTTTAGTTTGAATCTCTTATCAAATCTTACTATCGTTATCTTTAATCATTTGTCAATAACTAAAGTTATCGGTTTCTCAGTGACCAGTTCAGGTCAGACCTGAGATCAGCGGTTTTTAGAGGCAGCTACTGAAGAACAGCGTTAACATTAATGAAGCCTAACTAATGTTTCCTGCCTGTAGCTTCAACCTGCACATGAGCTGAGCAGGAGAAGATGTGAACTATTGATCACTGATTGGTGCTGATTACTGTGTCACAGTGAAACAACAGCTGGAACACTCTCTCACATAGCAGAGCTCCTGACTCACAGCTCTGAGCTTAATGATCTCCAAATGCTGCTTTGATGCAGGAAAGTAGAACCTGGACTCTGCTGTGTTTATTGATCAGTTGGCCAAGGTTTTGGAGAAGCGTCCTCTCTGCTGAACTGTGGGAACACAGCTCAGTGGGAGATTTTACAGAGAGCCGTGTAGCAGCGTCCGCTCAGCAGCTTAGACAGAGCACGTTAACTGCCACACTAACTTCTCTCTTTTTTTAAATTCTCTCTCAGAAAACCGAAACCTTCTGCTGCATCACAACCTCTGGTGCCTCAAAGACCCGCCCCTTCTCCACCTGTTTAACCAACCAGGAGCCCCCACCACACCTGGATGGCAGCCCCATTTTTCTTTTCCTCCACTTGTTCCTCTTTGACTTAACCCACCGGTCACCATACAACAGCCAGGAAACTATTTTGGAGCAGAGATGGTGGACATCTGCTGGAGGCCAGACTGTGAACCAGACCACCAGAAAACTGGTCCCAGTCAGACTAGACTGGGAACTTGGCAAAAAACAGGGGACTGAGCTGTAGCTACTGTCCTGTACAGTCTGTCTCTGCTTTCTTTCTTTGAAGTGCAATCTGGAGATAACAGTTGAGCTCCATCAGGTGACACAGCGTCTGCTCTGTCACCAAACCAGCCAATTGTATTTCCAGAACACACACAAGCCAAATAACTGATAAACTTGTCATTGCCCAGCTCTGAAAACATGTTAGTTCTTTACGGTGCTAGGTAGCTTACAAGCATGTTCACTGACATGGGTTAGGGTTGGTTGGGTTAACGCTGCCAAACACCATACTACTGTTAGCATTACAAAACATCCACTATGCAGCTAGCTAGCCAGCTGTAAAAACTGTTTTAATTTACTCTCAGTGTCTCTTACAAATGCCAGCACAGTAAATATTCACTATATAGTTAGGTAGCCAGTCTTAACACTTGCTAGCCAACAGCAAACTTCATGATTATAGTTTAGTAATCAATAGTGTGTCCTAAATTTAATACTACAAACCAAACGAGTGTATAGCGATCACCTAATAGTATCACTCATATTCTCATATTGGCGATTACTTTACAACTGTTAGTCATTTTTGTGACATGCTTTTTGAAGCTCTGTATGTTAGCATGACATTTATGCAGTTTACAGTGATTACTCTGGGAGATTTACCAGCATAAATAACTTTTGAATCACTAGGGCCTTTAATTTTCATCAGAAGTCGACCAACACTGCTTCTCTCAGTTTAGCTGAAGCCGTCTAGCAGCTAGCTAAGCTAACTAGCCAACACTAATTCCATGAATTGGTTCGAGACCTTGGCTGAATTTTAAAGTTTTTGACTTAAGGGTTGAAACAGAACTCTATAAAATTTGTTTTAGTTATGATGCTAATTATATGAGGCTTATTATCATGCTAACTCATTGCAATAATAGTATGTAAAAAGGCTGAGAAGTTCTTAACTCTGATTGGCTGGTTTGAAGACACAAAGGTCACCATCACAGCTGGGTGAAGTTTGCACCTGGACACTCTCTCTCTCTTTCCCCCTTTCTGTGAATGAAAGCACTGGTGCTGTCTGATTGCACCTCCCCTCTGCGCTGCACTGTCATAGGAATGTAACGCACTCCTGCTGCTGCTGTGGTCTCCACCACCTAGCTCACACAGCGCTCCAGATTAGTAAAATCCCAGAATGCAATGGCACCTGAGTGCAGAGCTCCTGTGGGTTTCAGCTCTTCTCCTCTGGATCTGTGTGGTATGTCGATGTTTGTGACTGTGCTGGCTGCTGTTTCTGCAGGGAATGTACAGTACACTCACCTCGGTCACTTTTGTCACCAAGGAACTCTCACCTGAGACGTTTCACCACTGTTAAAATCCATCACCTGGGATCTTCTGTAGCTGTAGATAGTTTGGTACATATTTATTCAGCCAGTATCCTGAAAAACCAACTTCAACTTTGTTTTCATCCCAAAGGAAATTTCCTTTGCAGCCAAATGTTAAAATGCACAACACAAACAAAAAATAGAAGTAAAGAACAGAAAAGGGGTCAAATTAGATCAAGCCAAAAGTCCAGTACAATCCAGTGGGCAGAGCTGGACACAGGAATCTATACAGCTCCTGTAGGTATAACATTCAGGAGTGCACATCCCCACTGCATTTAAAGGTTCAGCCTCTCAACAGCTACAGGAGTACAAGTCTGAAACATCATGTCTTGGTGTGGCATGAGTTTTGGTGGCCCTCATTGTGCTGGTATAGCAGGTGTAAGCGTATCAGTGTAGCATCAACACCTCTACCTGGTCTATAAGAAAGTTTCAGTTTGGCCCGAAGTTATTCACAGAATCCACATTAATTATCAACAGCTAGAGGCAGAGGTCATTAAGGAGGACGGTGCTGTATCTCCAGCAGGCTCAGGACAAAACACAGTGAAGTTCAGTAAAGACGGGATTTAGATCTACTTTGTTTTAAACAACACGATCCATTAAAATACGACCAGATGAACCTGATGTTGATGTTCAGGATCAGCTCGGGACATCTCTGTTAATGTACTGTTCAGGCTCAGTTTAACCCTTTAACTAATGATCCCTTTTTGTTGACCCTCTCTGACACAGTCATGACCCTGATCTCTTCTGAAACGGAGCTTAGTATCAAAAATGGAAAATTGGTCAAAGTGACTGTGAATCAGTTACTGTACTCATCTGTTTTCAGAATCAGAGTTCCTGTTAAAATGTCATTGTGACTTTATCTTCAGTGAAAAACAGTTATGAGCCACTGTGCTTTGTCAAAGCCTAGAGTTGGCAGTGAGTGAGGATCCAACCAGACTTTGTCCAAAGTGAAGATCCCAGGTTGAAGATGTGAACAGTGTTGAAGTCTGGATGTAATCTGTTAAACCAGGAATTTTAATACGATCAGTAAGCCAAACGTTTCTGTTTGTGTCTGACGGGCTTCCTCTGACTGTTAGCGTTCTTAGTCGCACACTGCAGGTAATCAGCCTGGCTGCATCGTCATGTGAGGACATCATGTGGATATTTTTAACTGCTTTAGTTTATCTTTAATTTGTTCTCGAGTGTTTTTTCACAGAAATGAGTGTGAACATGAGGACTCAACTAATAATAACTCACAAGGCCAATGTTGTGCCATCCTTCTTATGCAAAGAATTTATGAGCAATCAGTGTTTCCCCCTGACTTTTAATTGTGAGAAAAGAGAGACTGTTGAGAATGAGGTGATAAAGCTGAAGTCCATGTAATGACTCAGTAACCTGACTGTAAAGATTAGTGGGTAAACTGCTTCAGCTGCCTCTGACTGCTCAGTTTAAAGGTCAAATAAGTCTGCTGATATTCAACATTTTTCTTAAAATCAACAAATCTCATGTCCAGACTCAAGCCAACAGTGATCGTCTCCTTTTGTGCCTGGTATCCCTCGTCCCTCTGAGCCACAGAGCTCCCCTGTGTCCACACACCATTAAACCCACCAGTGATCATGTGGCTGCACTGGCTGACATGTTCCCTCATCACCATGAACACACACACTGGAGCTGACTCAGTCCCACACACACACACACACACACACACACACACACACTATCCTTTATATGCCATTTGTAAACACCTTTAAACAGGGCATTATAAAAATGTGCATACAGGCAGTGCTCTGCCGTGTAGGGCTCATTACTCAAAAAATGTAATATATTACTCATTACTTTTCAAAAATTAATAGTATTACTTATTACTCCCTGTCAAAAGTAACTCATTACATTTCTCATTATATTACTTTTCCGTTACACCCCACAGATTAGTAACTGTGTCTTGACAAAATGTGCCTCCTAGTTGTGAGAATGTTGGGGTGATCACTGGTGAGCGCACCTAAGGCTTCAAACTAGCAGGGGTTTTTCTGAAGCCTATGAATCCATAATAGCTACAGGCTAGAAAATCACACATGGCTCAAATTGATGACAAGACACAGTCTTTTAAACAATTATTATTTTTATTTTTTTTTTTACCTGTTTGTTGGCGTGTATCATCTCAAGCTTCACACTATTGTGCTGCCTCAGTATGTGTTTCAGCGCTACCTACACGCAATTTACATCTGAAAATATAACAAACTACAACATCGTTGGTTTGAGTCCAAACAAGAGATTTGGTTAAAAGAAATACATAAAGTGACAGCGGACTGATCCTTTATATGTTGGGTTCCAATCTATATGTCCTGTCTGTATGAAACCCAGAAATCCACAAAAGTCTGAAGGAGACTGTTGGTGAGAGTTTGGGCCCTGAGTTGAGTCTTTTCAGGCAGAGATTCCTACCACCCAATAATCACCTTTATTGGCCATGTATGTTACACACAAGGAATTTGTTTCCAGTACAGAACTCAAGTATTGCCTTTAACTACAGTGTTGAGGTTCTATATAATATTCAGCTGCACTTCCAACAGCTGTGGTTACCCTGCAGTTTCAAATTATGTTGTAATATTATAGATTAAGCATGAATGCATTGATAATTACAGTATTCTGAAAATGGTCAGTTCCGCATAATAAGTACATTTATCTTTGGGACACAAAGTATATTTGGATGCCAATATTTATATTCCCTTAACTAAAACTTAAATACAGGCCTTTCACCTGTAACAGAGTATTTTCACACTGGTACTGCTACTTTTACCTGAGTACTTTGTCCAGCACTGCTTACTGTAGTACTGCTGGTTCAATACCTTCACATAAAGTGACTCCAAGGGGTTGGTCGTGTGTAGGCAGCCTGTGAGGTAAGACTCGGGGCAATTGAGTCTCAAATAAAGAAAAGCTGTCCCCAGTACAACTAATCTTTATGCTAAACCTGTGTGTACTGCATGTGTGAGTTGTACCACACCAGGTGAGTGATGTCACTGTCACTATGGCAACACAGAAATTCACCTTTTCTATTATGATTTTATATACAGTATGACTTTTTTTTTGCAAATGTAATACTGTGATCTGTGGAGTTTTTATTTCATTATTAAATGTTGCTGTGTCACGTGGAACTCTGTCGCTGACTGATTTTCATGATTTGAACAAGCCAATGATTATACTACAGAACATCCAGAAGACTGAACTGTTGACTGAAGAAACGGGTTCTGATCTCAGACCTGTGGAAGCCAAAAACGGGTTATGCCACTCCAGACATTTTGTAGATACGAGGTTGTCTCCATCCAGGTGTGGTCTGCTGGAATATTAGAAATGATGTCCTGCAGCTTCACATTATCATTTAATAGGCTTTATTCAAGCAGATGGTGATCGTGTTACTGGTAAAATAAACCTGTAATAAAGTTGCACAAAACTGTTGTGTTACAAATGGGCTGATGTTTGTGCCTGCAACATCATAGTCCAGCATCAGTAGATTATCTGAAAGCCAATAAGGCCTGTTCCCTGCACTAGGCCCAAAAGGTGTGACTCCTTCCTGCCTGAAACCTTGTGTTGACCAGCTGGCCCCCATCTTCACACTTGTCTTCAACAGATCACTGGAGCTGTCTGTCATCCCCTCCTGATATAAACACTCCACCATCATCCCAGTCCCTAACAGACTTCAGCGGACTGCATGACTACACACCTGTTGCCCTCACATCTGTTGCCCTTCAGCGGACTGAATGATTACACACCTGTTTCCCTTCAGCAGATTGAATGACTACACACCTGTTGCCCTCACATCTGTAGTCATGAAGTCCTTTGAGAGACTGGTGTTGGCCCACCTGAAGGACATCACAGACCCCCTGCTGGACAAACTGTAGCGGGTCAGTGGATGACGGAGTCAACATGGCACTGCATTGCATGTTCTCCTTCTACACCAATGACTGCACCTCAGAGGACCCCTCTGTAAAACTCCTAAAGTTTACAGATGACACAACAATCACTGGTCTCATTCAGACAGTGGTCCTGTGATGTAGTCACAACAACCTGGAGCGGAACACGCTCAAAACAGTGAAGATGAGAGTGGACTTTAGGAAGAACAGAAAAGTTCTTTAATAATAAACTGAAGTAACAGTTTATTTTACTTTTATTCAAATATAAATATATTTAAAAATATTGATAGTTTTAACTTAAATATTAGTCTATTCGCCATTTAAAATGGTGTAAAAACAGTTTTGTTTTAAATGAAAAATATTTCATACTTTAATATCATTCATATTAAACATTTATTTAAACCTAAATTTATTTAATTTTTTAATGTTTTTTAATTTATTTTTCTCTGTCTTTAGTTTGTTTCATTTATTTTGGACGGCAAAAGTAATTCGAGACAACGCCCCGCTTCTTATTACGTAATGACGTCGTGTTGCGTCCCGTCGCTTCCACACAGGCCTCGTTTCCATGCTCCGCGCTCCCGAGCTCTGCCGGGAGTGGAGAAGGGCAGTACGAATATCGGCCGGAAGGGGAGCCGCTTGAAAGGCGTTTCGCGAGGTTAGTAACCGGGACGCGAGCATTTTACTACGTCTGAGTGTCTACAGAGAGATTATTAATCTGGCCTGTCGCACACAGACAGACGTTAACGTTTAGATAGTCGAGAAAAGCCATTTTCAGGAATTTGAGAACGACAAAACCTGATAGCATGTTAGCAGCCTGGTAGCTACCAGAACCCGGTTATACTAACGCTAATCATGAGGGCTAGGTTGTATGTTAAAATGCTTACTGAAACTGCCGGTGCTTGGTGAAAAGTATTGGTCACTCATCGGGAGGATGGTTAATTTATTAACTCTGAAGATAACTTAAACTGGTATAAGAAAGCTAACTCAATTAGCACCCGCTGCCCAATCGTGCTAAAGGTGACTAATTGATAAAGAAGCGTTGTGGCGAAGCTAGCCGGCTAATTACATAACCTAACACGTTAGCTCTCAAGCTAATCATGTAGCCAGTTAATGCGGAGCGTTCACCAGCATTATATAGCTTTCCGTCTGTAGATATGGTGACTCAAACGCTACAACATTCAGGGAAAATCATGTTGAGTGTTCTGGTAAAGTAGGTATTTTTAGAGAAGTCATGACTTGTGGAAGGGCAAGGTGACTGACAATGTATAGGACCAATAGAACAAAGCGCAGTTTTATTTCCGGGCGGGATCCCTACCGGCAGCCAATCAGGAGGAAGGCAAGGCAGATGGTGAGCGGGTCTTGTCCGAGGTGAATAAAGGAGAACTGAGGCCAGTGGAAACCCAACAAGGTTAAAACAAACGGAGAAACTGTAGCGTGGAGAAAACATGAAGCCACAGCAGAATTTTTTTTCTCGTCTCTCAGACTGGAAACGTCTGGTGCCTAGATTGACTTTAATCTGAAGGTTTTCCTGAACGCTTACACTGGTTGATCACTGGGTGTAGAGTACAGGAAGGGCAGAGTACAAACACACTGACATTTGGCAGGTTCTCAAACTGTAGGCAAACACAGTTGGTGGGTGTGTGCCTGCCTGGGAGGTGTCTTAGCCTGACAGTGGTTAAAAAATTCTGCAGTAGTTGTTACCTGCATTGATTTCTGATACAGTTCACACAGGTCCAGAATATATTCATGCCAAATAAGCACTGTTGTTGCATAAAGTACATCTCAGAATTGATCATGGGAAGTCACATTTCTTCGGCATTCAACACATGAACAGCACTGTTCTGTGTTGGTTCTGTCAAGGTAAAATTGTGTCAAGTTCACATTACAAACTAAACTGTAAACTCACCTCCTGGCTTTAAAAATTAGGATTTATTTTCCTTTGCAACAGCTAAAACACAGCACATCTATATTTGTTAGATACATGTGCAAAACATTTGAGCAGGAATAATAAAATCTGTGCAACGCTAACAAGGGTGTTATCATTCAGCATAATTTAAAAATAAATCCTATCCCATACAGCTACACAACAGCAGCAGATGTTTCAGTCCAGATGTCCACTTTAGTTTGAGCTCAGACAAACTTATTCATCTGCACTATTTGTGTTGACATCAGCCTGATATGTGGAGACAGCTGCTAGCTAGCATTAGCTCCAGACAAGAGCAGACTGAATAAAGTGGGATCCACACACTGTTCATTCAACTTTCGCAGCCTCACATCTTGTAGCCAGAGATTATGTATGTTCAACACAGCAAACCCAGGTCTTTTTTCAGTCTGCCCTCTTGTTGATGGGACTTCTAGATCTGCTTCAAGTTAGCCACAGTCAGCTAACATCCTGAGTAGGGCTGCATGATAAATCATTTTGTCAGTGTGATTTTAGATCCCTGTCTCAGGCTCGTGTGACAATGATTCTACCAGGTTTGCTTTAAGAGTGAGATCCCTTGCGTCAAACCAAGCGCTCCCTGTGGTTCACTGAGCTGCTTTAACCCATAACTGCAACTAATAACCACAGAGTGATTTATTTCTACCTCCACTGCTGTTTGGTACTAGGTGTACAGGCCAGGCAGAGCAATGTTTGAAAAATAGTCATAGGACGGTACAGAATATCTTCCACACTGTCAAACATGTTAAATTTTTTTTTTTTTGGAATCACTCTTCTCTTCCTGTCTACAGCTAGTCGCGTGATCTAACACATTCCTGTTATTGGTTAGTGCAGCTTAGTGAGGAAAAGGGAGTGCTTGATTTGGTGCAAGGCATCTCCCTGCTAATGCAAACATGGCAGAATCATTGTCACGTGAGACTGACATCACACAGGATCAGAATCATGCTCACAAAATGATTTATCATACAGCTCTGATCCTGAATTGGCACATGTAAAGTATAGCGTGTTTATGGGCTGCTGCGACTCGGTGCAGCTAATATAGCCAGGTATACTTTACATTACTTTTTAACTTAAAGTAACGTTTGTGTGCAGGTTGTAGCAAGTTGTTTTCCACAAAGGCAACATTTTACACACTCTGCATGTCTGAACTGAACCACTAACAACAAGTACTCTCCCTCTCTAATACAGTGTCTCTCTCTTCTTGTCTGTCTCTCAGTGGACAAACAGACCAGGTGACGGGGGACGCCTCATTCAGCCCTTTCTGTTCTGTGTGTGACCTCAGTGGAGTTTCTTTCCTGCCGTTGTTCTGAGGACATCTGGCCCGTCGGACTGACCACCACCACTGTGTGTGTGTGTGTGTGTGTGTGTGTGTGATACTTCTAAGGACTGCTCATGCATCGTTTAAGGACTTGTGCGGCGCGGTTGCGTCCACTCACAGCCTCGCAGGCAGCTCAGACTGTCAGCCAGCAGCGACCAATCACAGTTGCCTCCACAGGTGACACAAGGACGTTTCAGCCAATCAGATACTATTCTACACCAGTGGCCTCAGAGCCTTTTCTAAATGGGACAAGCACCAACTACGTGGAGGAGATGTACTATGCCTGGCTGGAAGACCCCAGGAGTGTTCACAAGGTAAGGAGCAGTGGAGCTCCCTTCTGGTCTGGAGGAGTGTGTGCAGCAGGTCCACTGTGGGCGTTTGTTGCTGAAAGTTCAGTGAAGGCAACATTAAAGGGAATATAAGCCATAAAATGTAGTATGTAAAGGTTAACAGTGAGTGTATGCTCCAGTAGACCTCTGATACAGCAGTTGTAAGTCCAGTTTTAATCAGATAAGAATATATCAGATGTGAAACACAGTTTTGATAAGGATCCCTTACATGTATTTTATGGGGTGGATGGGGAGTGTCTCAACCAGATTTCACTGTAAATTACTTATCTTAGTGTGCACGTTTATTTCTAGTATTTTTCCTTTGGGCTAATCCCTGTAACGTTACCAGCTGTAGCAGCTGTGCTGAAATGTGATGCTCAGACATGAGCTGACGGTTGGCGTTAGTTCTGAAAAGCACCAGTCTCAGAGGTAAACTTCTGAGTCAAGTCCTCCTTTATAAAGGTGCTGAGCAGTTTTTGTTGTTTCCACCTCATTTATATCACTGAGGCTAAACACCAGAGCCAGGTCTGTGTGATCAGACAGGTGAACCAGCACCTCTGAACCAGACTGAACATCATCACCTATTTAACACACACATATTTAACTGGGTCAAAGTGCAACCAGGCTAATAATAACTGAGAGAAGCTCAGTCACAAGACGGGAGGGAGGCCGCTCTGCAGCAGTGAGGAGCACACTGGAGGACAACATGTTCTAACTAACTTAGATCTTATCTTAAACCAGGTGAAGCTGGGTTTGTTAGTCTTGGATTAGGGATTAGTTTCTGCAGGATTAATGGTAGTTTGATATTTGTGCTGACACCCAAACTTTGTTTCTGTGCCCAATGTATTTATTTATGTGACAGGGTCCTCACAGGTAGACATGGCTGTATGTATGGACAGTTCTAGGGATGGGCAGTAGTTTTCATATATTCAAGTAGTCGTTTAAAAAAAAATCAAGTATTTTATGCAGCCATGGTTTTGTCTTTTAAAACAAAAAGCCACTGTTTTCCTTTGCTTTTATGGGTGCCTGGAAATAATGTGATGTTGAGGTCAGCATACTGTTTTACTACAGTGCCAGATACAAACAGCAGAAACACGCAGACAGTATAACGTGTACTGAACGTCTGTAACCTGCTACACAACGTACTGTAATACAGTGGTTTTAATAGGAGCCTAACCCTCTGTCAGAGTGAAGACGTCACATTTCTGCAACTTTGTTGTGTTTAACCTCTGCTACTACTGGTTTTGTTGTAAATATCATGCACTGTTGTTGCAGTAACATACTGACTACTGTACCTCCTTATTTTGTCTGTGCCTCACAGATGCGTTCTGTTTGTCTGGGGGTGTCCCTCCCTCCCTGACGCAGAGAATCACAGTTGGCTTTACCTTTGTCATCATCACTTATCTTAAAAAATATCTGTGAACCACTGAAGTTTCTTCTCCACTCCCTAACGATCAGCTCAGCCAGCGTGAAGATAATGTACTGCTGCCGTCTGAGTACAAGTACCAGACAGTGGTATCAGACCCAATAATGGTATCGGTGCGTCCCTACTTGTATGCAGAGAAGTAATGCCACAGATGTCGTGTATGTAGCTGAAGCCAATGTTCAGGTTAAAACATCCAGTTTATTTAACAAAGAGAGAATATAAAAGAAAGCCAGCATTAGTGACTGAATGGTCCAGAGGGAGTTTGTGAAGTGTTGAGAGCCCGTCCTGATTGATTCTGGATTTACATGACACTGTGGGGTGGGATAAAGGCAGATATGTGCTGAAGTGACAGAAGCAGAAACCAGGTGGGGAGAGTGGTTTGGGAAAGTCTCAGACTGTGGCAAGAGCTGGACACAAGAAGTCTGTGAACAGAGTGAGTCATGAGTCCACAACCTGAGTAAATCAAAGAGTGGGAGCCTGACGGAGAAATTGTGTTCCTCCTCTGTGCACTCTGTCTTACTGACTGCAGCATGGACACTGGTTCTGTTGGGATGTGGTTTTCCTGCTCCAGATGCTGCGGCTGCTGTGAGGGTTTCCTGTCCTGTTACCTTCCTGTTTAACCCTCAGGGGTGTGGCTCTGAAATGACAAGGAGCCTGATGGCACCAGTGAGTGTGGTGTGCTCACCGTCATGTGTGTGAGTCCAGACCCTGGTCCAGCTCATCGCTCTGCGGCGTAGACCTCCACTATTGTCCCACCCCCCACCCCACAGTGAGCGTCACCGCTGCACTGGGGGGCAGGTTTCTTCCTCAGGAAATATGGGAGGCGTCTGTTTCCAACAACCAGCTCCAACATGTTGTGTGTCCCAGTGTCAGGGGGCTTCCGATCGGGAACGTGTCCAAACCCCTTGACCGGGACATCGGTGTCTGTCATACATATTCACTCCTTGAGTCATGGTGTTAAACTGCAGCCATATTGGCCATCTACATTGAAAATTGCTTTCTGAGAGACGAGTCATCAAGGAAACAGTTGTGTGTACACTTGGACACAATGAGTGGAAAACCCCGCTGAGGACAAACCCACTGCTCTTCTTCTGCTATTCTATTTACCTTGTTAAAAATCATCTGTTCTCTCTCACTGCATCTCTTTCCCCTCATCTTTTGTCTTTCACCACTCCAGTCATGGGATGTGTTTTTCCGCAACGCCAACGCCGGAGCTCCTCCTGGCGCTGCCTACCAGTCTCCTCTGTCAGTGTCGTCAAGCCTCATCGCTCCTCAGCTCTCCTCTCTGGTCACAGCTCAGCCCAATGTGGAGAAGCTGGTGGAGGACCACCTGGCCGTCCAGTCCCTCATCAGGGCCTACCAGGTACAGGATATGCTGAGCATAGAGCCAGACTTAGCACCACATCCCAGACTCCAGTAGCTTTATGTGCCTTCAGACATGATAATGATGTCTCACTTAAAGTGCTCCCATTCATTGTGATTCATTTTAACCCTACAGGTTATTGACAAATCACTGTGATCTGTTCTAGGGCTGGATTAAAATAGTCAATTAATTGTGATTCTTACTTGAACAGTTTAACGTTGACTCTTAAAATCCCGATGCTGATTTTTGCGTTTGCTTCATTTCCCAGTGAACCTGTACATCTCTGATAAATGTTATATGTATGCAGAGGTTAGCTGTTGTAGTTCAGTTCAAGGCTGAGTGGTATGTACAGCGTTGAGTCACACCAGATCCACACCCTGATGTGAGTAGTTGCCAGGGTTGGATGTTCATTTAGAGTTGGTTCCATTAGCTTTGATTTGACTCATGATTAATTTCCATCACATACAGGTGTTGCATAAAGAGCATCTCACAGTCTTGGGAACTTGCTTTTTTTCTGTGTTCATTGCTTGAGCAGCACTGTTGTTTCTTTGTGTGTGTTGAGCATAAAACTTCATAGTTTTATGCTCAACGCACACAAATAGAATCCACACAGTGTTGGCTCGACTTCCACGGCCTCGTCTCGGAACCAGAGACCTGTTCAACACGGCAAACCTTCAGGTCTGCTACGAGTTAGCCACCGTCGGCTAGTAGCAACAGTCAGTAAAGTGCGGCATGTTTACGGTCTGGCGTGACTCAACGAGGATAATGTACGTTGTAACTTAAACGTTGTGTGCCAGATGTAACAACTCACTTTCCACAGTGTGCAGTATGTGAGCTACTTGTACCACATCACCCCTTTGTACACACATGTACCATGAACAGGAGACATAGTGGAAAAGACTCTTGCCTCAAGGTCCATTAAGTAACTTGTTCTTTTGATCCTATCACATGACCTTCATCAGTACATGGAGTCTGTTGTCGTGGACATAAACACTTTAATTCACGTTTTTTACAAAAGTCTTTGTTAAGGTGTTTTCCTGGACTGTGAGGACAGTTCCATGGTATTGCTGATATGATCAAAATCTCCAGAACAGCTGCTAAGTGGACCTGGTGGAGAGATGCATTTTAATTTGAAATCTGTTGGTTTCTATGGTCAAAAAAGCACCGCTGCGTTGTTTCTGGGTGACGTGGCCCCTTAGCACCACAAATGAAAGGACCTTATCAGAGATTTATTTTTCTGTTTTCATATCTTAACCTGTCAACTCCACATCCTGCGTTTACAGACACAGGTTTAGTTTCATGTCAGATTAAAGCATTTGCTGTTGTTTGGGTTAAGTTCAGAAACTCTGATTTTTTTCTTTTCAGAGCATTACTCAAAGCTGCTGTTTATAAAACGTCTTCAACACTGAGAAGTGTTGAATTCACCTGTGGGTGCATGGTGTGATATGTAACTTCTGTTTTTCCACAGGACATCCTGTGACATGCGGCCGCAATGTGCTGGATGCTGTTTATGCTTTTGTGTTGATGTTTTACAGTTATTTGTTTATGTGGGTTCTTTAAATGATTATTGAATTGTACTTTTTATGTTCATACATCATCATTACGTTCAAGTGCATCATTTATTTATCTAAAACCTGACCCCATTTCTAGCACGTTAGTTAATACACATGATCTGTGTGATGTAGGATGATGTACATTAGTTAGTCCACCCTGGGGTTGGGGCCCTGCATGGGGGCATCTTATAACCACACGTGTAAGATTATTTATGAAAACCTTTATAAGACTGGCAAACTGACAGGCTTTCTGTCTATTCCAGGGTTTCTGTGGGTCCTCGGAAAGTCTGAAATCCAGTCATCAGAATTTCAGTCCTTAAAATGTCTCCAACGTGATTTAGATCATGTTCAGGTTAACCTGATCAGTTCAATCTGATGCTGCTTCTGTGACATTGTGCTGACTTCAGTCATGTTTCGGCCTTTGGGAACACGCAGTAGTGCCACCTGTGGTCCTTTGGCTCCATGTTGAAACACGAACGGCAGCAGACGTCTCAAACAGTGTTGTTGAGTATGAACATGGCACCAAGGCCCCACTCTGCACTGCTAACACGCCTCCGGACAGAATCTGGGTCTACAGCAGCAGCAAACCCTTTGTCACATTAGAATAAAATCAGTCTTAAGTGGATGTGCATTAGGCTTTAAACTCAAAGCAGGTCTTAATTTCAAACTAGATGCCACAGAAACCCTGGATTCAGTTCAGTTGTACCTTGTGTCCTGATCTTGAATATGAGAAAGTGCCAAATCTAGCTCATCCCTTTATTTGTTGGCATGAAGGAAAAGGTTGAGAAACCCTGCTCACTGATGCAGCCAGTAGAGGTTTTCTCGGGTCACAGGTGCTGGACCCAGGCTGAAAATCCTCCAGTTATTGGTCACAGAGAAAATGTGAACTGACTGGAGACAAAATAATTAGACCTTTCATTTTGGTTTTAGTGGGTTAGAACTGTGGCCCCACAGCAGGAAGGTTCCTGGTTCAAGCCTGGCAGCCGACACGGGACCTTTCTGTATGGGGTCTGCGTGTTCTCCCCATGCCTGTGTGGGCTTCCTCTGGTACTTCAGCTTCCTCCGGTCCAGTTAGATGAAGTTTAGGTTGACCGGCGACTCTACGTTGTCCTGTGTGGATGAACCTGTTAAAATCACATTGAGATTGGCGACCTTTTTTTTTTTTTTTTTGTTTTTGAGAAAGAGACCTGGCCAAGGCAGCAGCATCACAGGGTCCAGCAGGACAACATGACATCAGTCCTACAAGTATAGGAAACAACATGTGAAGGGTGCAGTAGGCTAGAGCCACACTTACAGGCCACGTTAGCTATAATGCTAACAGGAGGCTGTTACAGTTCAGACACTCTGCAGCTGATATTGTACCAAGCGGACTCTTTCCGCTATTTAGCCTAGCCTCACTGATGTACACTCACCAGCCACTTTATTAGGTACCCCTGTACAACTGTACGTACTGTGATGCAGCATTTACACCTTAATCTGAGTTTATGAAGCTCAACATGTTTCAGTTTTGGTGAAATTGTCATAAATTCTATGTTAATTACTGAGGTCATAGTTAAAGATGGTGGTGTAAAGGATGACATTATTTTCAGAGGTGTCCAGCTACATAATGCGAGAGTCAGAGTATTAGGAACACCTCTGAATATAGTGTAGTCCAGTATAACACTGTCTTTAACTATGGCCTCAATAATAAACACATTTATACCTTTATGACGGTTTCATCAAAACAGAAACATGTTGAGCTTTAAGGTGGAAATGCTGCATCGCAGTGCCTACAGTTGTACAGGTGTTCCTAATAAAGAGGCCGGTGAGTGTAAATGGGGTTGTGATAACCTGTCTGTGTGTGTGTTTAGGTGATGGGGCATCACAGTGCCCACTTGGATCCTCTGGGAATCAGCTGTGTGAATTTTGATGATGCGCCGGTCAGTACCGGCTTCCACGACGTCGGTGAGAACGGCAGAGCTAACAAACTGCTTCCTGTGGTGTTAATGCTGCTTTTCCCTCCCACCCTCCCTCTTCTTCTCCTCTCCTTCCTCCTCTTGTCCAATGCCATCCTCCCTTTGGTTTTCTTTAAAACTCACCCTGCTGTTATCCATCACTCTCCTCCTTTCCTTCCAATTTTTTGTTTTTTTGCCAAATCCTGTTTCGATGCTGATACTTTTGCCCTCTTCATTTTCTCTATCTCTCCTTATACTTTTTAAACCCTTTCCTCCATCTTGCTTCTCATCCACTCGGTCTCCACGTCTTCCCACCTTTTATTTCTTTGCACATTGTTTCCTCCTCGTCCATGCCTTCTTTTCACTCCCACCTCCTCTTCGTTTCGATTCCCCCACACTCCTCCATCCCTTTCTCCTCCTGTCCCGGGTGGGCTCTGCATTGTTGTCACTCCCTTTAGATCCGAGGGCACCATGTGGCACAGTTGGACCCTCTCGGCATCATGGACGCCGATCTGGACTCTTGTGTCCCCACTGACATTATCACCTCCGATGACAAACTGGGTGAGGAGTCAAACCCTTAGAAAAGACCTACAGCATCTTCCTATATCCCTGGTCTCTCTGCTGTCTCCTGGTCTGCCTCGCAGTCCAGCTGTTTCTAAAGCTAACCGGTAGGCTGGGGGTGTTGGGTGAAGTTTCTTGTAATGGGAATGCTTCTTTAAAGGACAAACCTGGTAATGTTCTATGCTCCTGTTAATTTCCAAAAACACTGCAGAGAGATCAAGGCCCGAAACACCACGCAAGTATGCAAACGCAATGACAATTACTGGCAAACCACACATCCCTGGTGAACATGGAGACAGGTGGAGCTGATGAAGTCAGGCCACTAGAGGGCAATATCAGCCAGTTGGGGCTTAGAACTGTACAAAATGTTTCCACAAGCTGCGCCACCTTCATCTTGTTGTCTCATGCTACAGCACTCAGACTGCTGCTCGCACTCATATCATGTTGGCATTTTCTAGTGACACACACGAATGGAACGTCACATGAAATCGATTGTGCTTAGCTTGAGGCGTTTGTGTACTTGCGCAAAGTATGTTTTGGGCCTAAAAACAGCACTAACAGTCTCTCATTGTCATCATTAGTTACTCATAGAAGAATATTGCTTCATCGGCACAGCTTTCACCAGAATCTTAGCTATGTACCCATATGTCCTCCCTCCAACTGGATAATTTGGACCGTGAGGGTCGAGATTTTATAAACCTGGCCAACCTCTTATTTTCCTCTGTAAAGCTGCTCCCCTAATGACTCTTCAGTGAGACTCAAACAAACCACCTCCATAAACTACTCCTTCCTGCTCTTTGCTCCTCCTGTCCTGTTTCCTGAAGCTCTGACATGAACTACAGAAGCCCGGTTGGGACACACTGTAGAAAGCGGCACTGCAGCAGACGGAAATCCTCCATGCATCACGTATTGTATGTCCTCATGTTACACCGACTGCATGGACAGGAGCTGTGAGCCGGGACTTCTGTAGAGTTTATTTACTCGTGAGCGCTTTCAATTACAAACCTAACATGGATGAGAAGTGGTTGGGAGAACTGGGAACCTGAGCATCTACAATGGTGTAAAGTCCATCTGCTGAGGAAGATCGCATGATAGGAGTGAAAGCTCCAACAGCTCCCTGAGATAGTAAGAGATGAGTTCAGATACTCTCTCAGACCCAGATCAGTTTGACTTTACCTCTGCAAGTCATGACATTTGATCACTGTTTGTATCTGCAGCACATGACTGTCACTGCTCTGCTGTTGCACCGGCGTCTTTGCTCTGGCAGCAGAAACCTGCAGCCGTGGTCGTGGATTCAGCACTGACTGTGTTAGCTTTTGCTTTGGGTTGTCTGGCGCCTGCTGTGACATGTTGGCCTCAGTAGTTGGCTTGATTAGAGAGACTGGCTGGATTTGTTGGCTGATCGCTGTAGAGGCATCGAGGTTGTTGAGCAGCTTGACTCTGTGCCACCACTGGTTTTAAATGGAAATGTCACCTGCTAAACAGAGTGGACAGGACCTCTGTGTGTCTCTGCCCAGTTCATCTGCACCTAATGATTATTTTAGTTATTCTGTTGATTATTTTCTGGATTCATTGTTTAGTCTGTGAAATGTTTAAAAACTACCATCTTCAAACTGATTTTTTTGTCTGATGAACAGTCTAGACCTTATTATATTTAATTTACTGTCATACATGACAAAGAAAAACAGCAGCTTGTCACATTTGAGAAGCAGGAACCAGAACATAATCGACTAATCTGTCGTGGAAACTGCATTGTGTTTGCTGCAGGGACAGATCAGAGACACACCCAGTGTGAATGAAGTACTGGAGGTCAGTGTTGAGATCTACATTCCTGCAGCTCAGGGGTTTGTCCTGTCCCTGCTACAGTGAAGGTGACCTGTGCAGAATGGCTTCCTGTCTGGGAAACCCCCCGGCGCGGGGTTGGTTGTGCTGTGGCTTCTGTAGTGAGGACTGTTTAACCTCAGCATTGTGGTAGCTGCACCCCTCTCCGCCACTTTCTGCCTTTCCTGACTTTTCCTGCACATTTGTCTGTTGATTAGCAGGTGGTGGAGATGTAGCGATGCCGAGCTGTGGTGTGAAATGGCTGTGGGTGTAGGGTGTGAATGGGTTGTAGGTCACTAATGGTGTTCGGGTGTCTCTCCCCTTCTCTGCCCCCTGTGGGAACCCTTCCAGACCTGGCTGTGTTCAAGGAGAGGCTGACAGTCCTAATGGTAGGAGGTATGAGAAACAACGGCGATGCTGGTGTGTCACTGCACAGAGCTGCGAAGCCACTAGTTCACTGCAGTAGAGTGGAGCAACATGTACAGGAGCTGCAGGGGGTTAGAAATGGGTGCTGCTATCTGCTGGGCCGACAGCAGCAGCACGGTTCTGACGTCCTGAGCTCCTGTAGATGTCATTGCACCAGAGGGGGAGGATAGAAAAGAGGCATTTCATTTGGTTCACCCTCTTTGTTATTATTCAGCATGTTTCTACAGGAGTTAAAGAACAGTTCACCTCTGGTACTGGCGACTTTGAGTCACCACTGCTTGGCTAGTTTTCCACAAAATAAACTGTAGGCTGAGCGTGAACGTAGGAGCAAAAACAAGGATTAATATACGGCATTTGTAGATGGTGCATTTAGATTTCTGTGGTTACATTTTCTTTGTTGTGTGGTGACGGCTGGTGTCTGGAGGCTGACTGCTTTTTGCTTGTTACTCTTTGGTGAAGTGTGCGCTGTATCAGACACTGAACCACAGTGGAATATGCTGTAAGACCTCAGTGCACAGGAAACATCCAGAAAGTCACATCAGATCAGCCTATTAATTAAATACGTTTTCATTCTCATCAGCTCTTTTGCAGCGTCCTCAGAGCTCGCCACGCTACAACCTCAGAGAACATGCAAGTAGACAAAACACTAGCAAATTAACAACACATCTTTGTGACAACACGCACACAGTCTCACTTGGCAGCATTTTTCTGTGTGTGTCCCTGAGCTGCAGCGCCTCAAGCTCTCAGGGCCGTCGCACTGTGTTCCTCCAGTGTTGGCTGTGTTTGTTGACAGTCTACTGCCTGGCTCCTCCGACCTCCTCTGGATGTCTCCTGTGTTCTGGTGGGTTAGTTAGCTCTGTTAGCTTCTAGAGGCTGCTAGCATCCTGCTCTGTCCCAGAACCATGAGCACAGTTTGTAGTGTTAGAGGAGTCGTCGCTCAGGCAGCTTTACACGGAGCCTGCAGGGTGACGTCCGAAGATCAGTTTTTTACTGTGGCCACGGGTTGATTAATACGCAGATGTAGCACGGTCCAGAGAATCTGGTCATTATTTCCTGCTCAGTGTTTCCCTCAAATATACTAGTTTCTTACTAAGTATTACTGTTAAAATATTTATTAGCAGTACCAGAAAACATCGTCTTACTATAAAACTCACAATGAGTTAATTTATTTGAACGGGGACAGTTCACCTTCGATCAGCATCAGATCAATATGAATGTGCCAGATTTTTCCAAGAAGGCTCATTTTCGTCTGTAGCCCCGGAGCAGGTTGATGTTAACCACAGAAACAGATGACATCAGCAGCTGCTGGATGTGTGTTAATGACAGGATGAGCCAGGTTGTGTAACACACGCTCACCCGGTGCGACTGGCTGCTCCGACCGAGCTTGGCTGCTAGTGAGGACAGTGGCACAGCCAGGTTTCTGTGTGGGGTGATCACACCATCTATGGTTCAAAACATTTCAGTACCAGTGTTGTCATGAGGAAGCAAGGAAAGGAAGGGAGGGAAGGGAACGAGAGTCTGAGCAGTGCACTCAGCTTCTTGATTGGCCGGCTTGGCTGCCAGTTGTGTGGTTTGGTTGTCAGGTTTGTGATTGTGGTGTTTGATTGGCAGAGTCAGCTGTCAGTCTGCCCAGCTCAGCCCTCTGATTGGCAGGTTAATGTCGTGTTGTTAATTCTCAGAAAGTCCAAGTCTGAGGTCTTCACACACTGAGGGACTGTAAACTGATGTGCGAATTAAGACAACTCTGTTTGTCTGAACACCACTTTTGTGACAAACAGAAAACTTCTTCTACTGTCACCATCTTCCCTCTCTTCTCGATGACCCCTCCCCCTAACTGTCCCGTAATCAGTTTGAAGTGGCCAAATAACCAATTAAATGGTCGTAGTCCTCCAACACTCCTCTTGTTGCTACTGCCATAATCTCTGTGTGTGGTGAATTAAAGCTTTTTACATTCAGGTTTTGATAAAAGTTAATGAAGCTGCTTTTTCTGTCCATGCTGTCCTTCAGCAGACGGAGGTCAGCCACTCATCGAATGGCTCCTAAATCATCAGGATGCATTAGAGGATGTTTAAGCTTGATTTGGATTTGAAATCTGATGCTGATGCATCTGCTGATACTCAGTGTTTAACAGAAACACAGGGTAGTTTATTAACATTGAGGGGGTGTGGGGAGAGTCTGCACAGCGAGCTTACTGAAAGGATGAGGATTCTCTCTGTTTGTATTACTCCCCACCAACCCCGTCCAGAGACCAGCAGCACCAGTGGACGTGGTGTGTGAGTCCAGACCCTGGTCCAGCTCATCGCTCTGTGCAGTAGACCTCCACTGTTGTCCACCAGCTATTAGACCCCCCCCCAGTGAGCCACACCGCTGCACTGGGGGGCAGGTTTCCTCCTCAGGAAACATGGGAGGCATCTGTGTTTCCAACAAACAGAGCCACTGCTCTCTGCTCTGGTTCCACCACCTGCTCCTCACTGCACAGAGCAACGTGTTGGAGCTGGTTGTCGGAAACAGTCGGGGCTCCCAGGAGTCAAAAAATGAGAAGTAAATTATTCACAGAACCTTTAAAATTGTCTTTCTCCCCTCGAAGGCCAAGTTGGGTTTTTGATGCTTTATTTAAAGTAGTTTTTCTTTAAACAGTTACAAAAATGTCTAGCAATGATCAACACACGTCAACCAGCAGCACGAAGAAAGAAAACAGGGTGTATCAGAAATGTAATAAATAAAAGGCTCACTCTGGTGTTCCTTCATCTTGTTCTCTGTGTACAGACCCACAATGTGTTGGTCTGAGTGTGAGTAGTTTAACTGTGTAGGCTCAGTCATGTCTGAACTGATGTGGGTCCGTGGACAGGCTCAGATCATTGACACTAACTCTGTCTCCATTTGTGTTTATCTGTCCTGGACCCCACCACCGATCCTGGTTGTCCTGCTCGTTGTAAAACCGCCCGACCTGCTGCTGCTTCCATCACTGCTCCATCTGTTCCTGCTGCCTCTTCATCTTCTTCTTCTGTCCGTCTGCATGTCCGCTGTCTGTGGATCCTTTGTTTGAACACAATGAATGCATATCCTCAATGTTGAGTTAATGATGCATCGTCCGTCACTAATCTCCATTCTTCCTCGCCCTGAACGTGGCTGTGCATCTCTTTGCTGTCCACTGCGCCTTCTATCCTTCTACCTTTCATTATCTCTTTCCCCTCCGTAATCCCTCCTCCCCTCATCCTCCTCTTCCATCCTTTTCTCTCCCGTCCTGTGGTGCATCATGTGACATGTAGGCTTCTACAACCTGGATGAGTCTGACCTGGACAAGGTGTTCCGCCTGCCGACCACCACCTTCATCGGAGGCACAGAGGCCGCCCTGCCACTCAGAGAGATCATACGGCGACTGGAGGTAAACACACACGACACATTAGGGGTGGCTGAAAAAATCTGCCACAAGGTGACAGTTCAGCTGGCGGACAGCACAGAGCGCGCACACACAGTAGAGCTGTTGTGTTAGTTCGTCTCCACAAAACAAATCATTTACCCAGTGAGCTCTGTGGTTGTGTAGGATCACGAGCATGTGTTTTGTATAACTGGGCGAGGTGTCATATGTTGTAACCAGTATGTTCTAATGGGGTGTCTCCTGCTGAGTGGAACTTCTTAGGATGCAAATTGAGTTTCAGTGAAAAAGCTGACAAAGTATCATATAATCAGTCCTGAGCCTGGTTTCTGTCTAAAGAGCCTGGCTGAGTCAGTAGGTTGATGCAGCTGTGGCCACCTGAGAGGGAAAATGCTTTGTCGGGGTGTCTTTGTTTCACTCCAACACTGACTCGAGCCTGTGCTGCTGCTGCAGATGGCGTACTGTCAGCACATCGGGGTGGAGTTCATGTTCATCAACGACCTGGAGCAGTGTCAGTGGATCCGAGAGAAGTTTGAGACTCCGGGAGTGATGCAGTTCACTCTGGAGGAGAAGAGGACGCTGCTGGCCCGAATGGTCCGCTCCACCAGGTACCCACCAGGAGAGCCCCACCTCCAGCTGCTCCTCTGGCTGATGAGGTGTAAACACACTGCTGTGTGAGGAGTCCGAGTGTACACACGTTTATCTGACCACAGTAAGGCTCGACAATCAGGATCAGGGGAAAATCATTTGATTGTGCTGTTTTTTTAAAACAAATATTGTGATTGCTGTTTAATATGCGATTTTTTTTTTTTTTTTTTGAGTTCACACACGTCTGTAACACCAGCAGCACAGTGGACTGTCCCACAGCCAGAGCACCAGCCAGAGCACTGATACTCTTGACTGTAGCGCGGTACGGAAGATGCCGTGCTGGCAGGTGTAGTCCTTCAGATGCTAGGAATAAATCACTGATTAACTTTGTGCAGCTCATGAAGGCTCCAGCTTCTAACAGCTGCAGCTGTACTGGGCAGAGATTTGTCTTCAGAGGAACACACTGTGTTTCCTCACACAGACCAAGAGAACATGTTGAATGAGCAACTGCACTGAGTCACTGCAGCCGATGGAGGTTAGCTCGCATGTGACATCATGACTGTGTGTGTGTGTGTGGACGAGTTTTTCCTGCTACGTGGGGACTTCTTCCTGACTCCATACCAACTCATGAGGACCCATTTCACAGTGGGGACCTAAATTGAGGTCCCCATGGGCAAGAAATTGAATTTTAGGGTGGCAACATGGTTTAGTGTTAGGATGAAGGGTTAGGGTTAGGTTAAGGGAATGGGTCAGGGTTAGGGTTAGGCAAGTAGTGGTTCTGGTTAGGGTTAGTCTACAGGAAATGCATGTAAGTCTATGTAAAGTCCCCATGGACTACGAAACATAAACTGTGTGTGTGTGTGTTCAGGTTTGAGGAGTTCCTGCAGAAGAAGTGGTCTGCAGAGAAACGATTTGGTCTGGAGGGATGCGAGTCTCTGGTACCTGCTCTGAAGACCATCATTGATAAGTCCTCTGAGAACGGCGTGGACTACGTCATCATGGGCATGCCTCACAGGTAGCAGACGCAGATACATGGATACAATTTGTGCACACGTACATACAGGTGGGTGACTCATTAAAGGACAAACTAATACATTTCACCTGCCAGTGACAGAGAGGGTTTGTGTGTGTTGAATTTGTTGTTCACAAAACACTAGAATTCTCATCCAAGCATATAAACAGACGCTGTATGTTTGAGGCGACTGCGTATCGGCAGTGACTTACAGGCTGGTTCTCAGAGGAATCGGTGTTTGCACTTTGGGAAACTGTTTTGGCAGCTCGATGTTTCCTCCCTCCAGCAGAGGAGCACTGAAGCTGCTCTGGAGCCGTGGCACCAACAAGTCTCTGGTGGTCACCGTGCGCTGGTTGTTACTTTCCATATGTCACCCAGCTGCACACACTGCCCACACACTCAGGCTCTGTTGTCCCTACCTGTTGTTTCTGCTCTAACCGCTGCTCTCTGTGTTTCAGGGGTCGTCTGAATGTTTTGGCCAACGTCATCCGTAAAGAGCTGGAACAGATTTTCTGCCAGTTTGACTCCAAACTGGAAGCTGCGGATGAGGTATCTGAACTGCTCTCTGTGCCGTTACTTCTAACACAGGTAGTCTTTCTGCATGGATTTTCACAGTATGAGGAGTTTAACACCAGATTAAAGGAGACACTGACTTGAGGAGACCTGTGGACAATCTGAGTCACACTGACACTCCACTGACGTTTGGATTTGCACGCTGCTCACGGCACTCTCCTCCTCCCCTAGTTTTCAGTGTAGGCTTAGTGAGTGTTAGTTTGCCTGTGTTAGTTTGTATGTGTGTCCTTGTTTCCTTTGTCAATACCTTTTGTGTCCTGTGACACACATTCTTGTAGACACCAAATTATTTACTAGAGCTGTTTCATAACATGTCATATGATTTGGTTATATCACATGATAACATACCAGTTTACCATGTTTTAATGAGATCTACATATACAGTGATACACTGAATGTGAATCAGTGCCGGAGCTGCGACCCGGCTCTACACTGGTCTCATCTGAAACAGACTGACCTCACTGTGGCTTCCTCCTCAGGGCTCTGGAGATGTGAAGTACCACCTGGGTATGTACCATCGCCGTATCAACCGTGTGACGGACAGGAACATCACCATGTCTCTGGTGGCCAACCCGTCTCACCTGGAGGCTGTCGACCCCGTGGTGCAGGGGAAGACCAAGGCTGAACAGTTCTACTGTGGAGACAACGACGGCAAAAGGGTGAGTCGTCCCAGCCAGCAGCATCACAACAATGGGCCTCAATCAGTAATATGTGTAGAAATGATCTTACCTTGCACACAAGGTGCATAGTTTATTGGATCAGAATCAGTCTAAGGCTCGTACCCGCAATGTGCAGTTTGCATACTGCCACGCTCCCGTTTCTCTGTGTAAGGAAATGGGTTTGGTACCTGGCAGAGAAAGCAGTGAAGCTGCAGGAGAGAAGCAGGACCGGACTTCAACCTGGGCATGTGTCGAGTGAGAGTGGTGCTCGGCGACTAAGATTCTGTTCCAGGGAACCTCATAGCCTGTCAGGAACAGCTGAGAAACCACTCATCACCCTCTTCAAACATGTTTTGTCAGCCTGTGGAGATGCGCTCCCTCCTGAATGAACGTGCATCTTCCATCAAGGCTCCATGTGCCTTCTTAACACTGGCATGGAGCTAAATCAGAATTGTTCGGGCTTCATGTCCTGCACAGCTTTTAATGAACTGCTAGTTAACACTGTCTACCTGTGCATGGTATCATGGCACTAGGGATCGGTGGGAGCAGCTGATCATATTGGACCAAGTCAATGAAACTGTGAAAAACAGCAGTGTTACATTTCAATAGGGACAGTATACTCGTATATACCCTCATATACACATAAGGCGGGACTGGGACGGTTGAATGTTTTAATGATGAGACTGAAAGGGCATCAATTTTCTTTAATTAAAGCCTTAAATTATATTAATTATCTGAGCTATTAAAGGATTTTAATGAATGTGGTGTGTGTTTACATTTTTAAGACCCTCATTGTCTGACACATGTTCTGAGGCAGTTTGAGATTTGTTCACCAAATTAAGACAAATTCATAAATCGCCATTTTGTAGGTGCAGTTTAGTCACAGCTTTGTGCACAGTGTTTGTGAATGAGGCCCGTTTTACTGAAGGAGCCAGAGCCGTCTACAACCACCGCTCACATGTTGCAGTGGGCCATTCCACGTGTCAGGAGGGACCTCCGGGATAATCTTACTCACGCAGCAACATAAATACAATACGGTGTTGGGTTTTGGTCCGTGATCTAAGGGGTGTCTGTCTGTCTTCAGGTCATGTCCATCCTGCTCCATGGAGACGCAGCGTTTGCAGGTCAGGGTATTGTCTATGAAACATTCCACCTGTCTGACCTGCCGTCATACACTACACACGGCACCGTGCACGTCGTCGTCAACAACCAGGTAACAAACACGCAGGAAACACCAAACATTAAACCCTCAGATACATGAGGGAGGCTGTGAGCCGTAACCTCCCTGTCCTCATGTTTCCAGATTGGCTTCACCACAGATCCTCGTATGGCTCGCTCATCTCCGTATCCTACTGATGTGGCTCGAGTCGTCAACGCTCCCATCTTCCATGTCAATGCCGACGACCCCGATGCTGTCATTTACGTCTGCAAGGTGGCCGCTGAGTGGAGAGCCACATTTCACAAGGACGTGGTGGTCGACCTGGTCAGTGCACAGCATCTGTGATATCCCTGTAAAGGCTGACTGTGAGCATTCAAATGAGACGCACGTTTACATTTGTGTTTTTGTGTGCGCACAGGTGTGTTACCGTCGCATGGGTCACAACGAGATGGACGAGCCAATGTTCACTCAGCCGCTGATGTACAAACAGATCAAGAAGCAGAAGCCTGTTCTGCAGAAGTACGCAGAGAAGCTGATCGCAGAGGGAGTTGTGAGCAGGCAGGAGTACGAGGTAACGCACAGAGGAAAGACATGTAGCCAGGTGGCTCTGCAGCTGAGCCTCGGTTCGCCTCCCCGGCACAGCTCCGCCTGCTGGGATCCCTGAGCTGTGCCAGGTCTCTGCTGGACTCACCGCAGCTCAGCTGTTGCCACTAAAAGCTTCCTACTGGTGAACCGGCAGGAGGCTTTTATTGTGAAATATTATGTTAGTGAGTTAGCAGAGCTTCATTAGTGAAACTAAACCAGGTTTACACAGTGAGATAAAGGGAGATTTAGTGCTCTTTAAAAGTGGTGGAACGTAATTAAGTACATTTAGTCACATACTGTACTTAAGTACAATTTTGAGGTATTTGTACTAGAGTATTTCCATTTTATGATTCTTTATACTTCACTGCTGCTTGTACTTAAATGACCGGACTGAGTTCGGTGGTTGTGCTGTTTAGCCAGTGGATCAGTGGCATGTCGGAGGACGGCGTGCAGCCAGGCCGTAGAGCGGTTTGTTAAAGCAGCACACCTCCAACATGTCACCACGGTAAACAGCTTCTGACCTCACCTCCCCTGTCCTGACAGGGGTTAGTGCCTTCCTGTTCCTAGTAACAATCCAGAGAAGACTGTGTTACTGGCTCTGTGAGATGTTCATGTGCAGAGTGAACCCACTCCCTACCTGTCTGCAGGAGGAGATCGCCAAGTATGATAAGATCTGTGAGGAGGCGTACGCTCGCTCCAAGGATGAGAAGATTCTCCACATCAAGCACTGGCTGGACTCCCCATGGCCTGGTGAGGGGGGGGGCTGTTTCCTCTGGGGCAATGTTAGATGTTGTGAGGATCGGCTCTGGTCCAAACTGTTGATCTGTTGTCGTCAGGTTTTTTCACTCTGGACGGACAGCCCAAGTCCATGAGCTGCCCCTCCACCGGTCTGCCCGAAGAGGATCTGAACAACATCGGACTGGTGGCCTCATCGGTCCCTGTGGAGGACTTCACCATGAAGATTCTCCGCATCAAGCACTGGCTGGACTCCCCATGGCCTGGTGAGGGGGGGGGCTGTTTCCTCTGGGGCAATGTTAGATGTTGTGAGGATCGGCTCTGGTCCAAACTGTTGATCTGTTGTCGTCAGGTTTTTTCACTCTGGACGGACAGCCCAAGTCCATGAGCTGCCCCTCCACCGGTCTGCCCGAAGAGGATCTGAACAACATCGGACTGGTGGCCTCATCGGTCCCTGTGGAGGACTTCACCATCCATGGAGGTCTGACACAGCTCATCGGCCATTTAGCCACTAATTGCATTCATGTATACAGGACATATGCAAGGCAGAAGAAACTTGGTACTTGCTGACTGTATTTGTTTAGGTCTGAGTCGAATCCTGAAGGGTCGAGCTGAGATGGTCCGTAACCGGACAGTGGACTGGGCGCTGGGAGAGTACATGGCCTTTGGGTCGCTGCTGAAGGAGGGGATCCACGTTCGGCTGTCGGGACAGGACGTCGAGCGAGGGACCTTCAGGTAACCCCTTCTGTGCTGAGGGCTTCTCATCACCTTGTATCAAACCTCCTCGCTCCTATAACTGAAAACATTGTATGTCTCTTTTCAGCCACCGTCACCATGTCCTTCATGACCAGAATGTGGACAAGAGGATCTGTATTCCCATGAACCACCTGTCTCCAGACCAGGCGCCATACACCGTGTGCAACAGCTCACTGTCCGAGTACGGAGTCCTTGGTCAGTCCCCGCCCTCTTTGGCTCGCACCCTGCGCTGCTCTCTCTGGACCACATGTATTAACTTGTGTGTCTGTAGGTTTTGAGCTGGGTTTTGCAATGGCGAGTCCCAACGCTCTGATCCTGTGGGAGGCCCAGTTTGGAGATTTCCACAACACGGCCCAGGGCATCATTGACCAGTTCATCTGTCCCGGTCAGGCCAAGTGGGTGAGACAGAACGGCATCGTGCTGCTGCTGCCACACGGCATGGAGGGCATGGTGAGGCTTGCATACCGTCATCCGTCAGACGTCACAGCTGAGGCTCAGCGCAGGCCACTGACGGTGACCTCACGCTGTAGGTTAGAGGTCACAGTTTAAACAGATGGAGTGAACAGGCAGTTTGTGGTATTGCTCCTGTAGACCATCTGTAGGTTTCACTGAACTCATCACGTCATCAGTCTGAGGAGGCGACAGGACAATCTCAGTCAGTATCAGTAAAAGTACACACTGTACTCTATGTTAGTCACGTCCTCTGTGATTCGGTGTTGTAGGAATCATCCCAAGATGAATGTAAATATTTCCTGCATGTTACACAGAACCTTCTGTGACGGGGGTGAACATCTCCACCTGCAGGTTTTACTCATGACACTCTTGGTTTATTGAATATTTAACGTGCATTCATCTCGGTGGCTTCAGATTTGAGGGTGTGTGAAGCTTTTTACTGTTTGTGTTTCAGGGTCCAGAACATTCTTCAGCTCGTCCCGAGAGATTCCTCCAGATGTGCAACGACGACCCAGATGTCATGCCGGTAAGACCTACACACCAGTTCTTTATCATCACACGCTGTAACCAGGCTGCAGCTCAGAAACTGGTTTCTTCCACGTTTCTCTGTCTCTGCAAGCAAATCAGTTTTATTGTTCAGCCAACCTGATGTCACTTTGACTTGAATTCACCTGTTTTTCATCTCTTTATTAGACATGAGAGGGCAAATGAAAGACGGTGTGTGTTGGGTTTAACCACATCAGTATGAAGTATATCTGCACATGACAAAACCAAATAAGACAGACAAAACTGGCAGGTTCATGAGCCGGAGCTCAGTTTAATGTCATTTACATCCTGGGACTCTGCTGAGTGAGAGGCTGACCCGAGGAGCCTCTGACTCACTGGACTGGAGTTTAGTTATTAGATTATATACTTTTATGTTGTTTACTTATTTTATTTGTATTAATTTGTGGTATTCCTTGTGGTCCGCTCCATTTTTATCATCCCGTGTGTTGTCCATCTCTTGTAAAGCACTTTGCATTTGGCTTGTGTGACAGGTGCAGTATAAATAAAACATGGCTGACTGATTATTAAACATGCGTCTCCTCTCAGAACATCACCGAGGACTTTGCCGTGCGTCAGCTCTACGACTGCAACTGGATCGTAGTGAACTGTTCCAACCCTGGAAACTACTTCCACGTCCTCAGACGACAGATCCTGCTGCCGTTCAGGAAGCCTGTAAGACGCACACACACATGTTGGACTCCTGGTCGTCTGTGTGTGGCCTCAGGGTTGCTTTGAACTTTATCCCAAAAACAAACTGATGTGTGGTGTGAGCGGAAGAAAAAGACCCAGCAATGAAGGAATTCTGAGACCTGAAGAGCAGGCTGTAGATATTAATGTTAACAGTGTGTCGGCGGCATCGCCGGGAGGTTCCCGACTAATCTAAAATAAAAGCCTTCATGTTCTAGACAGAGATGAACCATGTCTGTCGCTGGGTCTGTTCACTGCCTTATTCATCAGAAGCAGCATTATGGTACTACTGCCAAATAATAAGAGACACGGAAATAAAGAAATAAGTGGGAATATAATAAAATCAAAGTATTGGACTTGAGAACCTGGTTTATACTGAATATAAAATACACAGATGATATGTCTCAAACATACAGCTCTAACCTGAGGTTCATGACATGATCAGCACTGACTCTCTGCTCCATAAAGTTATTTTTATTTTCAAAGCATGCTGATCTTCCTGTTTGTCTGCAGCTGATCGTCTTCACTCCCAAGTCTCTGCTGCGACTCCCAGAGGCCCGATCCAGCTTCGACGATATGCTGCCTGGTAACACTATGTAGTTATGTGCTATTAGTTCTCAGAGGACAAGTGCTCAGCCTGACCCTGACTCTCCTCCTCCTCCTCTCCCCTGTGTAGGAACTCACTTCCAGAGGTTGATCCCAGAAACAGGAGCAGCACTGGAGCGTCCCGAGGAGGTGAAGAGGCTGATCTTCTGCACAGGGAAGGTTTACTATGAGCTGACCAAAGAGAGGAAAAGCAGAGACATGGAGGGGACTGTGGCCATCGTACGCATGGAGCAGGTACAGCAACAGCCTGTGTGTGTGTGTGTGTGCACGCGTGTGCGCCCGTGCATTTAAGGTATGCTGGTACGACCTGTCACTCTGAAGTCCACAAAAGGCAGGCAACATCTTGTGAGTTTGACCTGTTGTGCAGTAACGTTAGAGTCTACACCAGCGAACGTTAATAGACAAAGTTCTTCCTGCGGAAAAACAAAAGAAGAGTTCGATCAGTTGAAGATTCGGGGCTGATTGGCAAATACAAAAAGTAATAGCTGTAATATCATTTCAGGGGAGAGTAGCTAGGACTTTAAACCGACAAACGCTCCTGACCTTGACTTTGTCCCTCTCACTCCCCCTCCTCACCCCAGTTGGCTGGTTCCTCATATGAGGACGGCTCTTTGAACTCCTTCATAAAGGTAGAAGGACAGGAGAAGAGTGGAGACTGTGATTTTAGCTAACTTAAAGTTAGCCTTGCATTACAGATGTGTATCTATGCGCCACATGTCCACATGAACATCTCTCAAACTAACTTTCCAGAAATTTTTGCAACATGTGCACTTGCCTTCGTTTCAGCTGGAGAAAGTTAGTTTGGGAGATGGTCATGTGTCCACATCTCCAGACTCCACCCCTGTGCATTCTGCAGTAGTTACTCATATTGATACCAGGGATCGGTACATTAATAGCTGAGCATCAAACGATGGCCGTTTTCACAGCAGTGTTTTTATGTACTGACACATGCCAGTTCCTCTGGGACTGTCAAGCACAGGATGGTTCTCATTGAGGTCGATGCACGAGTCTCCCGGTCGACTCCGACATCCGGAAGTGCTCCTTCAGGCAGTTTCAGGGAGGCGGTCGGGTCCGGTCATCTGGAACGCAGCGCTTGTGTCAGGCTGCTGTGTTGTGTCTCCATCTGTCACAGTGCAACACAAAATGTGCCTGTCGGTTCATGTGTGAGGTAAACTGACCACAATGAGGTCTCTCTCCCTGCAGCTGTCCCCGTTCCCATTCGACCAGGTGAAGGCCGAGACGGAGCGTTTTCCCAACGCTGACCTCGTCTGGTGTCAGGAGGAGCACAAGAACCAGGGCTACTATGACTACGTGAAGCCTCGCATCAGGACCACCATCCAGAGAGCCAAGCCCGTCTGGTACTCGCCTTCATCATCATCATGCGTCACTTTTTAAGTTGCATGTCGATAGTACTGTGTAGCTCTGCGTGGGACTCGGTCTCGCTGCAGATGTTTTCATCTGGTTCAGTGTCTGTGACCGACTCGGTGGTTCCTACCAACCAGAGACTGCTCTGACATTCTGCTGGGTCACTCACAGTGCTGTAGCTACATATAGATGTTATGCTGTTTAATGATCGGTCCATGATAGTTTGGAGTGAGTGCATTTGACCTTTGACCTCTGTGTGTGTGTGTCAGGTACGCTGGCAGAGAACCAGCAGCAGCTCCAGCTACAGGAAACAAAAACACTCACCTGATGGAGCTGCGGCGTTTCCTGGATACCGCCTTCGACCTGGATGCGTTCAAGGATCGGCAGTAACCCCTGGAGGAACCTCAATTGTCTCATCTTTGACCCCGACCCTCCTGGATTCACACCGCACCATCAACACACACACACACACACACACACGCACACAAGCCACTGCCCACCGAGTACACACACTGTACTACTGCTTACTGTGGTCTGTAAGTACTCTGTCTACTAAGTACCAAAGTAATACATAGATTCTTCTTACTAGTCAGTAGATACTGCACAGTCTGCACACACTGTGCTTTACCAAGAAAGCAGTACATAAGTACTGCATGCTACATAGAGTATTCCACCAGGTTTACTGTCAGTTGTATCACAGTGGTTCCAGTTTACTGACTGAAGTTACTGAGTTTTGACAAAAACAAATTGTTTTTTCAGCAGAAGTAGCAGTTTGACACCTTTTAGTTCTTTGTTTCACACTGTGGTACAGTTTACTACAGTTTACTGCCACTGTAGTGTACTCTCAGCATTAGTACACAGTGACAAGGCTGTCACTTAACTTAAATGCGGACCGGTGTTCACACACGAGAAAAATGTCAACAGTGTGTTGATTTTTATTTTTATGATCAATTAAATGGTTTTTTGCTTAATTAATTAATTGATTGATTGGGTCAATAAATTGTCAGAAAATAGTGAAATATTGTCCAAACAAAGTCCATGGTGACGTCGGGTCAGCACAGTCAGACTCCTGTGGATAAAGCACAGGGCGTCCCACTGGAGGAGCTGGAACCAAATCCTCTGTCACAGTGTGCAGTATCAGTACTGTGTGTACTCTGTCCAGTGCTACAGCAGCTTCAGGCTCCACCAGCAACTTTCTTGGCCACGATTTGCCTCAACGTGCTGCTTTTATACACACAGTAAGAAAAGGTTTGGACTGAGCACTCGCACAGGTGCAACGTCTCCAAGTCTCAGGACAGAGAAGTTTTAACTCTGGAAAATGTAAAACATGGTTTTCATGAAGCAAAAGAAAAAGCTGTTAAATGTTCGAAGATTGATTCAAACAGAGCGGCAGATTCTTGGCAGGAAATCGATGAAAACAGATGATGGTTTTGGAGGAAAAACAGTCCAATCCAGTCTGTGCTGAGCCATTCAGGAACTTGATCTGAACAAAGTCCGGTCTAAAATTGGCAAATTTCTGAATGAAGTCTGGTACCATCGGGCCAGATTTTCAAATTTCATACTTGGACAGTTTGAGAAACATATCAGTTTGTTTTCAGAAAGTGCTGAGATTTGACCCCCAGCCCTCCTGTAGAGCTGACCAACAACATGAGGCAGCTTTTAGGGCCAACACAGGCTCGTGGCAGCTTGTCAGAAGTTTCTCTGCTGAGACAACTGTTCAGGCAACACTGGTCCTGAAAAGGTTGAGTCAGAGCAGCTGGTGGAGTGGAGCCTGAACCTGACCTCTGAACACCGGCCTCGGTCCATGCACACACACACAAACACTCCTCCATCAGGTCAGCAGGAGTCTCAGAAACCATATCTCCTCATATTGTTTCTCCTCTGTATTTTGCCGTCATCATCATCATCATTACGCCTTCCTCCCACACCTCATCATACCCAGAAATCACGCTTTCTTCGCCTGTCACAGGAAACATTAAATTTTTTGTTTTTATGTAAAGGCTCATTAGCGCTCCCCATTGAAAACAAATAGCAGGCTGTAATTTTTGAGGGTCCCATGTGTTTGCTTAAGGACTGTCAGTAATTAGTCACCACGGCAATGCTTAACTGCACACGTATATTTAATTATAGCTGTCTTTTATTTTGAAAGGAATGAAATGTCTGAGGTCTGTGCTATCAGGCATCCCCACATCAACTCAGCCATGTGGGCAGCTGATTATAATTCAACCTCTCATCCCTCTGTCTTCTCTCTCTCTCTCTCTCTCTCGAGCATTTACCCCGTGCCAAAATGGATCGCAGCATGTTTTTATTGTGTTTAGCAGAAGGAACTGTGACAGCGGGAAGCACCCAGCAGAAGAAGTCGGCTGCAGGAAGTGTCCTGGGCTTCCATCACACAAAGGAAATGATTTATTTATTTTCATAATAGGGGAGTGAAATTCTCTTCATGATTTTGCTTCATTCAATAAAGAATACTGTATGTACTGAACAGCTGCTGTTTGATTGGTTTTGTAGCTTGCTATTGAATTTTTTCCAATTTGTGTGTGAAATCCCAACATACACATGTAAAAGAAAATCAGCAACATGTTTGCTCTCTGAGACGACATGAAAGAAAATTTGGACACAATGAGGTTATATGTTTTGGAAGAAGTCTGAATTGAGTTGTTCTAACCCTGTGACATTTAGTCCGTTCTCTTTTTCTAACGGCACATCTATAGATGTAGCTTTCAAACTCAAACCTCCATTTCACTCATTTATGAAACCTTGTTTCTGCAAACTATTAATCTCATGTTCATGGCTTATGTGATGCTCTGGCAAAAACCACAAGCCATTAACCAAACCCTGTACAATTATTTGAGCATTTAAATATCACGGAATGTTAGTTTTTTCCAAAAAAAAAAAA
>NW_018127906.1:1616240-1622822 GCF_001952655.1 Monopterus albus | reverse complement strand
GCATTCCCCCGGAGGAGCTGGAGGAAGTGTCTGGAGAGAGGGAAGTCTGGGCATCTTTGCTTAGACTGCTGCCCCCGTGACCTGGTCCCAGATAAGCGGAGGAGGATGGATGAATGGATGGATGGATGTTAGTTTTTAACAAATGAAAGGTATGGAATCCACTCAGTCTAAATATTTGATCACAGATTGAAGTGTTAATATATTAAAATGTTTCCATACACATTTCCTACATTAAAACATTTCTTATAAATATTTTAAAGGCTTTACCTCGAGGTACTGACTCAAAGTGTCCTGTTTGCAGAAGAACTTACATAGTTGTAAATTAAAGTCCCTTTGTATCATTTTGTTTTCAGTTCGTCCCGCAGCTTTTACTACTGATCGGAACAAATATAAGTAAACAGATAAAAATGACACGCATGCAAAAGGAGAGTTGGTCAGTGTCAAGTCAAACACGCGTAGACGGAATATACACAAAAATACAATATAGATAGAAAATAGAAACAGCAATTAACATAAAATATAAATAAAACACTGAATATGAGCAGTGTGAAAGACGTACAGTGTTGTTCCACTGGTGCTGAATCAACTCGGGTTTAGAAACAAAGAAAAATGAATAAAGTCTCTTCTCCTCTTTTGTGATCTCATTGAATTTCCTTGTTCCTCCTCCTCTCTGTCTTCATCTCCTTCCATCCCTTTCATGTCTGATTCTTTATTCCCTCCTTCATTACTCCACTCAGCTTTCTTGCTCCCTTGTTTCCTTTCCTTCCTCCCTTTGGCCTAGTCATCCTTCAATCTCTTCATTGTTCTTATTCTCTTGTTGAATCCTTTGTTGTCGTCCTTGCACCTCGATGTTCCCCCTCCTTCCCCTCCTCCTCGTCTCTCTCTGTCTTCACTAAAATCGTTCTTCACTGTCTCCTCTTTGATCTCACACCTTCACACAATCTATTACGTGTCAAATCAAGTTACTATCACAGCTGTTTCTGCAGCATCTGTTGTCGTGGTAACAGGCAGCAGCATCCCTTCATCTCTTCAGGGCGGGAGACATTTGGTCCCCATACATACACACAGCAGCATGTATGTGTGTGTGAGTGAGGATATTTTTGGAAAGCGAGGACATTTTGGCCAGTCCTCATTTTGTGAAACAGCTTTTTGAGGGTTAGGACTCGGTTTTAGGGTTCAGGTTAGAACTGGGTTTAGGTTGGGGCTTGGGAAAGGCTAGGGTTAGGCATTTAGTTCTGATGGTAAGGGCTTAGGGAATGCATTATGTCAAGTCCTCACAAAGATGCTTTGCCCTGGTAACATCATAATGATGTCACAGTGATGTCATCATGCCCAGCGATCACATGCTGAAAGATATTATCCAGGTGCATCGTGGGCAATGTATGATCCAGTGGTTTTGGACCAAAAGTCAGGATTTCTCCACCTGTGCTGCACAGATATATTATAATGAAGCACTAGAGGCAAAAAAAAAAACATATTTTAAAAAGCAATAAAAACCAGAAAAAAAGTGAATGAAACAAAATAAATTTACAAATAATCAATAACAATGGACCAGAAATGCAGTAACAGTGCACGAGAGAAACCAAGTTCGACCCAATTTCAGGTGTTCGGTGCCCTATTGACTCCCCACCTGTCTCTATATCAATGCCTCTGACTCTCCCCTCCCTTTCTCTCCACCTGTCTGTCTCTCCCCCTCCCTTTCTCTCTCTCTCCCCCTGTCTGTCTCTCCCCACCTGTCTGTCTGCCTCCACTCGCAGCGGCTCTCTCCCAGCAGCAGCAGTGATGCTGAGGAGACCCAGTGAAGCGGCTCCGGTCCTAGACCCCACGCGGTAAATGAGACATAGATCGTTCGTGTTCCGCTGGATTTCTTTCTAAACAAACGTTGCGGGGGATGGTGTCGCAGCCTGAAGCCGGGTAATCAGACGCAGAGGCCGGCGGCTAGTTGGCTGGAGGCAACCAGAGTTAGGGCTCTTGGCTGAATCTCGGCTTCCGTGGAGGAGTTTTTCCGCACGTTTTTGGATATCCGGGCCGTCTTTGAACAGGTTCTCCGTCCGTGGTGGTTGACTTTGGGTGCACTCGATCCTTGATGCCCCGGAGGCCCGGTGGAGCTCGGACCAGGGCTCGGACACCGTGGAATTAGGGGGGGTAGGTCGGCTCTAGGAAAACCAACATTTCAGCCCGCCATGCTAATATGTGACATATACAGTTATATGTTTTAATTAAATGTAATGTGATGATTTATGTACATACAACTTCTCGGTGTGGATCCACATGTTCGCTGACATTAACTGAGCGATATAATGTTAGAGGAAGAAGCTAGCTGGTGGCTAGTTGTTAGCATCTTAGCATTCCATTGTCACAGCCCGTTGGGCTACACAGGCTAACGTGCTAGCTCGGCAACAGCTATGAAATTCTTCCACTGAATGCACAACATATAACACATTATTTGCTGTTCAAAATCTTGCTTCCTGACCACTTTATTGACGGTGTTTGGTAAATTATTTAGGGTGTTTAGACAGAAGGGGCTGTTGTCATCTGGTTAGCATGCTAACGCTAACAGCCTATTGCAAGGAGAAGCCTCATTTCCCGGCCGCTGTGAGCACAGGGAGCTGCCTGTTAGCATTAGCGTTAGATTCTCCCTGGTTGCAACACTACCAGGAATCTCAAAATGTCTCCTCCTACACTTTCATTTTGTCTGACGTTTTCTTGTCAGACCGAGACAAGACGGGTGAATCGGGACAACACCGCCCGGTTTATGTCCTTTTTAAAATAAAAAATTGTAACCTTGTTATTGTGCGCGTGCACGCGGCTCGGGGTAGAAGGGGTTGGTAGTTTGAAAACCCGACACTGAAACCGGTTTACAGCACAATTTAATTCATAGGATTTATTCACAGTATGTCACATAGATATTATATCTAATTGACCAGGATGATATGGTTATGCTGACATTTACAGATCCTGTATTTTCCAGCTAATATCCTCAGAATTAGCTGGAAAATTATAGGAAAAATCCGTGTTGATAAATTAGTGGGATATTTCCACAAAAGGCTGGCACAATGCTGCTAATTTACATGACAAATGGAGAAACCTTTAGGTGCTGTAGTTATTACATTATATCCATGTTTTAAGAGAATAACGATTTTTTTCCTAAACAAGTGTCAGTATGCCTTATGGCGTAGGGTGTCAGATCTAGGCTCTGCATGCTAGTCAGTTAAACGCACACCACTCCAGAGCGTGTTGTGTGGTCCTCTGGCAGGTGCAGCGACTCTACAGGGACAAGTTTCTCTGAATTCCTCTTAAGGCTTGAAGACATGATTGAATGAGTATAAATGTATTCAAAAGTAACCTTAAAATCTGCTTAAAGTGTGAAAAATAAAAGCACCCACTTTACACAGGTCTTGAATATCTGCACCTGACATGACTACAGGTATTTTACTATATTACTATAGTTGTACAGGGTATATGCAGCACAGCATTATATCCTAGCTGTGGTTCTGTCTTCGTTCTGTTTATTCAGTGTGTTTGTACTGAAATGATAAACTGTTGTTCTGCTGTTGGCACTAAACCTCAGGTGTTACATTAACGTCACCACTGACCTGGTGAGCAGGTCACCGAGAGTGAGAGCTGAGGGCAGGTGCAGCAGGTAGCGTTCAGCTCAGCTGAGTCACACACCTGGTGACTCGGGTGCTGAGGGAGCGACTAGTGGAAGGCGTTAGTTTGTTTTGTGACTGTAAAGTCAATTCCTGACATTTTAGACCAGACAAGGACTGCAGCTAATGATTTTCATTATCGATTAACCTGCCACTTATGTCCCTCATTAATTGATTAGTTCTTAGGTCTATAAAATCATCATAACAGTCTGTGAGTCCAGGGTGTCGTTTTCAGATGTCACATGCTGTGTAAAGATAATCAGTTTATTGTGGCAGAAAACAGGAAGTCGTCACAGAACTATAGCTGATCCAAGTTGAACTAATTTAAATGGTCGCAGGAGATGGAGTTTCACTATCGACAGGAATTAAACTGGTCCAGTTCATGTGTTGGTCCTGGAAAAGTCTGTAAGGGTTGTATAAATGGTAAATGGTCTTATACTTGTATAGCGCCTTTCTATGCTTTTACAGTACACTCAAAGCGCTTTCACATTATTCGGCCATTCACCCATTCGCACTCCCAAGCACTCACGCATTTACACACCGGTGACATCACCGGGAGCAACTGGGGGTTCAGCGTCTTGCTCAAGGACACCTCGACATGTTGACTGGACAAGCCGGGAATCGAACCACTAATCCTCCGGTTAGGAAACGACCCGCTCTACCTCCTGAATAGTGTCTTGTCAGAATGGCTACTGAACTAGTTTAAGTGTTTCCTAAGTCATAGTTAAATCAAGCATGTTCAGCTGGCTAACAAAATAGACCAGTTGGCAGGTAAACTAAGTGCCTAATAAACTAGTGCGTTTGCAGTATGTACTTGTTACAGTGGCACATAAGTCGGCCAGTGACCTGCTGGTTTGTATGTGTGGCTGTAGCAGAATTCTGGCTTAAAGGTTAAAGAAAACTAAACAAAATGGTTAATACTTTTAAGAAATGGTGTTTACAAGGAACCAGAGAGCACACCGCTGCATGTGTGTTTGTCCTCTCCTCCTCTTCTGTTTACCTGCCCTTTAACCAGCTGACTGTTCAAACCACCCTCGGTGCTCTGGCTCTGTTGTCACTTTAGTCTGATAAAATATTGGTAATCAAATAATCACCAGATAAAACACCTTATAATTTCCCCACGGTGTGTTCAGTAGTCGGATGATGTATTTACTGGACAAGTAGTGAACTCTAAGCTGATCACCCCGCAAGGCATTGTGGGTACTGGAGTCTTTATAATAAATATAATAGAAGCTTAATTGGTGGCACTTTCTTGAAATTGCAGCATTTTTATTGTAGTTTGGTAGAAATCAAACAATAACGAGATTGTCTTCTTTGCCGTCACTGACACATCACTTCTGTAGAGGGCAGCGAGCCAGATGGGAAGTGTAGTTTATAACTGAACTGTGTCAGCTGATTGCACATAATGAATCTGTCTGTTTCTGTCTCTGCAGGAGTTGGTCTGTCTGTTTCCCTGTCTGTCTGACTGGACCCTGGTGGGCCCCGTCCTCCCAGCATGAACCCCCTGAACCAGATGAAGGCTGGACTGGCCAACAACCCCCACAGGTACACACGGCCATACACAACCACATACACTAAACACAGTCTGGGAGCGTCAACAAGTTGATTAATAGTAGAGCTGTGAAGTGTGAGGCGCCTCTAGGTCCAGAGGCGTTGTCCCCCACCGTTGTCATGTCGCTTTTCTCTTCAGGTCAGTGCTCATATCAGCCCTACTGACAGAAACCAGGTTTTAAAGGAGCAGAAACTTCCAGAAGAGTTTCAGATGTAATTTGTAATAGTTGTCTCCAGCACTGGGACATTATCTGTGGAGGAGCTCAGCGCACACACTGACCTCTCTCTATGTGTCTGCAGTGAGGGTTCATACCCCTATGACCCCTCCAGCTGGCAGCAGCCCACCAATCAGCCCACAGGATCCCTCTCCGTGGTAACCACTGTCTGGGGAGTGACCAATCCGTCAGCCAGCCAGGTATGATGTCATCCAACAGGAAGGAAATGATGTGGAACTATTCATTATTTGGACAGAAGAGAAGTACACACACCAGATTTATCTTACCGCCGTGGTTACAGGCGCTTTGCAGAGGAGTAGTGAAGATTATAACAAAGTCTGATGTATTATAGGTTGAGGTAAGGTCGGAGTGCTCCGCAGTAAATAAAGTCATGAGGATGAGCTCCAGGTTTACCAGCTGCAACTCAAAATGCTGTTCACTTAATGCATGAATGTTTATTATAATGAATTATGCATTATTCTGAAAATATGCCATTTTGTGACTACTTTTTATGCTCCAAGTACATTTTTCTGATTAAAAAGTTTGTACTTAACCTAAATAACATTTTGAAATCAGGACTTTGACTTGTAACAAAATATTTATACAATGTTATTTCTACTTTTACTTAAGTAAACGATCTGAGTACTTCACCTGCCGCTGCTCATTACACACAGATGATTAGAGGCAGTTTTATACATGTCACATCCCTGCTAATGAGTTTGGATCTCATTATGAAGTGTGTGTTTCTGTGTCTGTCAGGGTCTCGGTGGAGGGGTCATGGGCCCCGGAGCCAATCCAACTGGGGGGCACATGATGCAGGGCCCAGGGGGGCCGGGCATGGCCGGTGGGCCCGGAGGGTACATGGGCCAGCAGGGCTATGGCGAGCCCAGCAAAAGCTATATGAGCCAGGGCATGTATGGCCGGGCGACTGGGGGTTACGCTGGAGGACCAGGACAGGGAGGGTGGTGTTGGGGTTTGGGTTTTTTTTTTTTTTTTTTACCCTGTCTTTTATAGGTTTAATCTGTAGTTACACTTTTTTTTTTTTATAAATCCTTTAATTCTCAGGGTTTTATCAGAAAACAGAGTTTACACTTCCTGTCTTGACACTTAAATGCACACAGACCTTTGGTGTTTGCAGTTCAGGCAAGGTTAAAGTTTCTTTCCCT
>NW_018127906.1:1609094-1616210 GCF_001952655.1 Monopterus albus | reverse complement strand
ACAACAAAACAAATGATGTGACTGAAACTTACATTACGAAATCAATATTTATTTTAAGTGGAGCTTGTTGGCTCTGTTTGCCTTTACATTAAATTGAAGGAGCTACACACAATTTCTGATGTAATGTCTGTTTTTTTCCCTTAAAAACTCAGCTAAATGAGTTGGCACTTAGCTGTCTCCACACACCGTCTATATTTTGTGTGTCAGAGTACAAAGGTCTGTCCAGGACGTGTCCCAGGAAAGTGGTAAGAGATAAAAGTGAACCTTACCAGTAAATGTGACAGGCTTGGCTGAACACCAGGAACAGCTCTCAATGTATCACCGTGCAGGTGAACAGCAGCACAACCTGCAGCCTGCATAGTGAGCACACAGGTGAAGCACACACTGGATGTCATCACCTTCATGAAGGAGGGTTTACTGCAGCTCTGTGGGCTAGACTTAGGTGTTCCTAATAAAGTGACCATTCAGTGAATGCTCATTACATAAGTTTTATGATGTACTTCCGACACAATCATACATACAGTGGTACTTAAATACTGTATCTGATTTAGTAAATGTTTTATTTCATATTTTGAGAATTTGTTTCAACAGAGCTGAAGTTGTCCGTTTCACATTTTTATTGTCAAAAATAAAACATCACAACAAAGACTCACAATCTATAAACTGTGTCCTCCATATATCTGTGTCCAGTTACCCGTCCAACCCCGGCGGCTCCAGAGGATCAGCTGACTTCACTCAAGCTGCTGCCGCTGCCGCCGCTGCGTGCCCGCCCCCGACACGTGCCCTTGCCACGGCAACCGTCGCCGCCATCCAGGAGAAACAAAACCAGGAGATGAACTACGGACAGGTGAGGGGACGAGGGTTTGCTGCCTGTGTGGATGTCTCCCAGTAACTGATTAATTTCTGTTAACATTATAGGATGTAGCTGGTGACTCTGTAAGTTTCTGTTACTCCCCCACCAACCCCGTCCAGAGACCAGCAGCACCAGTGAACATGGTGTCCTCACCATAATGTGTGAATCCAGACCCTGGTTCAGCCGTAGACTTCCACTGTTGTCCACTGTTAAACCCCCCCCCGGTGAGCCACACCGTGGCACTGGGGCCAGGTTTCCTGCTCAGGAAACATGGGAGGCGTCTGTTTCCAACATGCAGCTCTGACACATCGCTCTGAGCAGCGAGGAGCTGAGACCAGCGAGTCTGTCTCGCCTCAGACACTGTGGACACTGACGGCTGTTCTGAGCCTTTGGAGCAGTTTGTTCCTGTAGCCGACAGCCGACGAGGCCGTGAGGTGACAGCGCACGCTGCCGGTTGCAAAACGCTGACACAGACGTTGTGGGGCAGGACTACAATGTAATAACACTGCAGGGTCCAAGTTTCTGTTTTCTAAGTCTGTTGTGTATGTGTTCTTCCCAGATGGGGGGCCCAGCCTACAACAACCAGTTCATGGCCCACTCTGGCCCTCGTGGTCCCCCTGGTATGGCTCCTGGAGGTATGGGCCCTGGTCCGGGCCCCACCAGAGGTCCTCCCTCAATGGGCCCCATGTATGGACCTGGAGGTGGCCCCCAGAGGGTCCCTCAGCACCCAAACTATGGACCTGGACCACAGCAGGGCCACCTGAGGCCCCCACAGGGACTCAAACGGCCCTACAACTCCGAGGTGAGAGTTTGGAGGTTTGTCAGTGGACTGAACTGAGACGATTACACTGACCTGTTGAACTGGAACAGGAACCAAACCTGCTGCCACAGTCGCAGGCAGAGGTCTGGCAGTCGTTAGGGGGTGTGCTACATGTGTACTGCAGTAATACTCATCTGAGTTCAAACAGAGGCAGAGGTGACCAGGAAACAGCTGCTGAGAAATACAATTATTATTGGTTCTTTGCATTTCCATTTTTCTTTTGCCTTGGAGTTTGATGATTTGTACTGGCTAATGGGAGGCCAGTTAAATAAACTTGTTAATTAATCAAATTTTGTGTGTTGGAGCTTTTCAAACAGGTTAACTCAATTCCCAATACTTTACAGGTAACAGTCCCACAGAAATCAGGGCCTGAGACCAATGTACAGCAGAAATTAAGAAGGTTTAGAAGTGATTACATCCAGATGAACCGTGATTTACTCTGATTAGGTGGTGCTACAGTAGAGTAGGAGGCTCACTGATGTGAACATAGTAAACCTGTGTGAGTTACTGTACAAGATATAAAATCATGCCCATTTACTTTTTTGTCTCCCAGTCTTTCCCGGGAATGTCTCAGCAGTACGGTGTTCCCGTCGGTTCCAGTGTGAGCATGATGTCAGGTCCTGGCGGTGTCCCTGGTTCGATGACAGGCTCAGGTGGAGGTGGTCATGCCGGGCCCGGCCCATACTCTGGACCCAACATGCAGTACCACCCAGGTAAGACATCTGCAGGTGGCGGGGACGTCACTGCAGGTTTGACTGTGTAAGAAGCTCAGTGCATACCAGACTGAGTGGGAATATCACTGGGATGGCAAATCTTTCCAGACTGTACCATCTGACAACAAGTTGAAGTGTTTATATCTGAGCTTATGTTTAATTAAAAACCAAAAGGCTGGAAAAATGGGCTCCAGAGTGCAACACATGCACAATCAGTGAAGGTAAACTGAAGGTACCTGGCCTGTAAAAGAGCCTGTGAACACCAGAGCCTTCACACTGGCCTGAACAGCCACAAGCCAGACGGTGAAGCCTGATGAGCATGGAAAGAGCCGCACTCCAGTAACAGGAGGAGCAGTGGTCGGCACACAGGTCAGTCTTGATGCAGCCTGGCAGTGAAACACAGATGGGGACTGCGGAGCAGAGGTGTTGGAGTTTGCGTCTGACTGCCAAGAAGAGAAGTGCTCTTCACGGTACAAAGCCCAGATGATAGTGAGCATGATGAGCATTGGCAGCGCAGTCTGTGGTCACGTGAAACCAGAACAGACAAGCTTGGATCAGATGGGTCCGGCGTTGGTGTGGGCGTGGCCACGACCGCGTAATGTGAAACATGGAGGTGGGGGTGAGCTGACACGGGGTTGCATGAGTACGGTTGATGGAGATCCCTTTTATATGTTGCCCCGGCCAGGACGTGGTTGGCGTAGCTTAGCACAGAGGCTGGAAGAGCTGCTGTCACTGTAGCACAGGGCCAGTGTTTCAGGATCTGTTCTGTGTGCCTGCAGGTCCTGGTGGTCCAGGCCCCGCCCCCCAGCGTTCTGGCTCCTCCCCCTCATATCAGAGCCATAAGATGCCCCTCCCACAGTACCCCCCCTCTGGACCCCCCAGCTCACAATACTACAAGGTGAGGAATGTTAATCACAAATGTTTTTCTTTCAGCATCACTAGGCTGAAACCGGCGAGCTGCTGCTGCACATGCTGTGTGTGTGTGCACGCGTGTGGGGCGGGGGGTTATTTATACATATGAGTTGAAATTAATATGAGTTGTTCTGTGTTTGTGCAGCAGGACCAGTTTTACGGTCAGGGTGGAGGTTTGAACGCTCTGACCACAGGGAGCGCTGGTGGTGGTGTCTACAACTCCTTCAACCAGCCGTCTGGGGTAAGAGCAGCTCTGAGTGTGTGCCAATGGTCGGAGCAGGAAACCAGGGCAGTTCCAAGTCCATTCGCTTTGATAGCAATCAGAGAGAACAGCCCGTTTTTTTCTCAGCCGTTCGATCTCTCCTTGTCCATGTAATTGCACCTGACGTCAGTGCACATTGACAATCTGTGGATCCTTTTGTCAGAACACTCCTGTAAATCATAGCTTTTCATCCTGTCCAGCTCTTAACTCATGTCTGTCAGGATCACATCTTCTCAGTCCTTGTAGCCCTGTTCACACATGGAGGCCTTGATTTTGGGGCATCCCAAAGGTTGCACCAGGGAAGAGGACGGTCTTGGTGGCGCCTCGTTGGAAGAGCATTTATCGACAGTCTTTGTCATCCAGTGTCCACGTACTGGAGTGTCCCTGTCTCAGATCATATCTGGACATGAACGGGCTGAGACCACTCCTGGACAGTTCTGACTCTGTGTGTGGTTGCCGAGATGAGCTCCCGGCTTCGTGACGCTTTCTGCTGCTGAGGAACCGCAGTGAGAGCGGTTTTTATTTTCATCAATTTTTGGGCTGTTAGATGGCGACAGTGGAGAAGCAACAACCGTCCTGTTAGAACCAGGGGTGGTTCATGACAGCGAACAGCGTCCACGCTGGGTGCATCCTGCAGAGTTTTGGCTAAATTTACCCGTCAATTCTCTTTGCCATGATGTGACATTTTCTGGAATGTTCCAAGCTATTTAAAGGGCCCAGTCAACTGAGTGTATGTAAACTTCTGACTCACTGCAACTGTGATATAGTGAAATCATCTGTAGCAGCCGTTGGCAAAACAAGAGTTTGTGGAGTGGCTTAAAAACTTCAACTGTATGTGAATCAGTTCAGAGGCTACTTTTGGCTGTGTATATACTGGGCTTCATTTGACAGATTGAGTGCATTTTGCTGATGTTTGCTTGTTGCTACTTGTATTCACATCACATGGAAGGAAAACATCAGCTGTCACTAAACTCTTGAATTCTCCTCTCTCTCTCTTTCTCTCTCTCTCTCTCTCTCAGCCTGGTCGAGGGTTGCCAGGTTACCCCTCCTCCCCAGTACCTGGTAACCCGACTCCTCCCATCACCCCCAGCAGCTCCATGGCCACGCCTTACATGTCACCTGGCAACAGTGATGTCAAGCCAACACCTTCTTCCTTCCTGCCCGACATCAAGCCCAACATGGCCGGCCTGGCCCCTCCCATTCCTACAGGTACACACACAGGTTATCGATGGTACAAGATATGTCAGGCTTCTGTCAGACGGTCCACGGAGTCGAGGTGCAGAGATTCTTGTCACTGAAATAACCAGAGTACGGTCAGATGATAAGAGACTATGATCAGCGAAATGATAAAGTTGTCTTCTGAAAAATGGTCAGTTCACAGTCAGCGACATTAAAGCTTGATTTAAGGTTTTGTGTTGAGGTAACGTGTAACCTTGTCCCCTATGCCGTAGCTTGACACGCATGTCTCCAACAATGCAACTGCATATCGCGGCAACACAGAAAACAGCTGTGACTGGTTGCATCGCATTTTCTCGTTCATGTCTCTCAGTGACCGGACAAGCAGAGACAGTCCCCCTGGCTCTGCCTCAGCTGGTCCAGCGGTTGTACAGAACGTCTCCTCTGGTGTCTCCTCTCACGTCTCCTCTCTTATCTGTGCTGCAGTCATTTCAGTAAAACTAACTGCTGTCAGTTTTAACTCCAACATGACCCGCTAAGTCGCTAGTAAGTGATGAAGAGATGCCACATGGTGGCGTAGACACGCCATCGCCAACTAGTGTTTTGGCGGTGTAATTGCAGGGTGACACACACCAGGCACACCTATAAGTGCTCACAACAGCTGCAGGGTCTATGTAGTCCCAAGCTTAACTTCAGTGAAATAGTCTCATTATTATCTGTAAAATCGTCCATTAGCTAATTAACAAAACACACATTAGTTTACAAAAGGTTTTCTTCCTAAAAAGCCACATTCTGTGGTTCAGAGTTGAACGTTGAACTTCAGGCTTCTTCAGCATGTAGACGTATTTTTCTATCAGTGCCAATTTAATGTCTCCGACATTTGGGCAAATGAAGCCGGCTTCAGCTGTGATGTTAACCGATAGGCGTTGGTGGCCGTCGTGTCCTGTAGAGGACACAGCTGAATGTCTCTGCCGGTGACGTTTACATCAAATATTCTGCAGATCTGCTTTAGTTTGGTTTCAGGTCAGGTTTGGTATCGGGGCACGTTTCTACAGCTCTGATCGTTCTCGTCATTTCTAAACAACGCCTGTGCCATGACCACATATGGCTTTAGAAAATAATCTGGTTATTTTCAGTGACAGAATCCAGGTAATGTCTGGTTACTACTGCGGCCGTTTTCTGAATCGGCTCCTGAGATGTGGTCACAGGTAGCGGTGGTGTGTCTGACTGTGCCGACTGCCCGTGAACAGGTAACCCCAGTGACGACCTGCGGCTGACTTTCCCGGTGCGTGATGGTGTGGTCCTAGAGCCCTTCAGATTAGAGCACAACCTGGCTGTCAGCAACCACGTCTTCCAGCTACGAGACTCCGTCTACAAAACACTCATTGTGAGGTAACGCTACGCAAACACACTGCACACACAGGGGTGTGTCCTTCTGTCTCTGTGAGGAGCTTCACTGACATCAGTGTTAACTTTGTCAACACAAACACCGACAAAAGACATATGGTAGCCTTTGACATTGGTGTGTGTGTGTGTGTGTGTGTGTGTGTGTGTGTGTGTGTGTGTGTATCTCAGACCGGACCTAGAGCTCCAGTTTAAGTGTTACCACCACGAGGACCGACAGATGAACACCAACTGGCCCGCCTCCGTCCAGGTCTGACCTGCTTTAATCTGTTTCCTGTGTCAGCGCTGAGCTGTGTACTGTTCGCTCACCTGTCGCTCTCCTGCTCAGGTGAGCGTCAACGCCACCCCTCTCACTATTGAGCGAGGCAACAACAAAACTTCCCATAAGCCTTTGTACCTGAAGCACGTGTGTCAGCCGGGCAGGAACACCATCCAGATCACTGTCACCGCCTGCTGCTGTGTAAGGACACGCCACACACACCGAGTCGGGCCTGAACACGCTGATGTTGTCACATCACTGAACTCCTGAAAGAGTTCCAGAGCAAAGCTCCCGCAGCAGAAACACACCTGGAGATGAAGGTTGTGAACTGATGTGTGTTTTGACACTCACGACCTTTATCTGTCTCCCCAGTCTCACCTGTTTGTCCTCCAGCTGGTTCACCGTCCGTCCGTCCGCTCGGTGTTGCAGGGTCTGATGAAGAAGAGGCTGCTGCCTGCGGAGCACTGTGTCACCAAGAGTGAGTTCACCTGCTCCCACAGGTTTACAAATCTGAAAGACAACAGCATGGAGGAGGTTTGGGGTGACATGAAGACCACCGCAGGCTGCAGTACATGGCGGGGAGTACGGTGGAAGGGGATCAGGGGAGAGCTAACTAGTTAAACAACTTTATTTAACAAGGTTGACGCTTGTGATTGTTTTTGATTCTGTCACTTTCAGTAAAAAGGAACTTCAGCAGTGGTTCAGTGCCTGGGACTC
>NW_018127906.1:1598031-1609052 GCF_001952655.1 Monopterus albus | reverse complement strand
GAGAGGACGGCGTGGAACAGACAGCCATCAGAGTCTCGTTAAAGTGTCCAATCACTTTCCGCCGCATCCAGCTGCCCGCCAGAGGCCACGACTGTCGACACATTCAGGTCAGAGCTGCAGCCAATCGCAGCACTCAACACGCCGATGTCAGAGCAACCGAGCGTTTTCAGCAGTGACACCAGGGTGTGAACTGAGCTGGTACTTGCCACAGAAGTACCTGTACTTCTTAGTCCGGTGTACATAAACCAATTTTTAGCACATTTTAGCACACTGAAGCACGCGCACAAGCATTGACACACACACAGACCAGTGACATCACTTGGAGCGGTGTTCAGTGTGTCGGCCTGTAGACCGGAGAGCCTGAGCTGCTGCCACTCCAGCTGTTGTGCTGTTCACTAAAACCTTCTTCTGCAAAGTTGCTGACAGCAGCATCTGTGTGTTTGCAGTGTTTTGACCTGGAGTCATACCTGCAGCTCAACTGTGAGAGGGGGACGTGGAGATGCCCCGTGTGCAAGTATGTAAACCTACACACACTCGTGCTGTTTGTACATAAGCTCTACATGTGTCCTCTGTGACCTGTGTGTATCTGTGTGTGTGTGCAGTAAAACAGCTCTGTTAGAAGGTCTGGAAGTGGATCAGTACATGCTGGGAATCCTCATCTATGTTCAGAAGTAAGAGCCTTTAGTTGTGGAACAGCTGATTTTGTTTGATCTTAATGTAAAGGCTGGGATAACCTGCTTGAAACATCTCAACCAAGTAGAAATACACTAACTGTCCTCACGCTCCTCCTCTTCCTCTTGTCAGTTCGGAGTATGAGGAGATCACCATCGACCCGGTGTGCAGCTGGAAGCCGGTGCCTGTGAAACCTGACCTCCATGTGAAGGAGGAATCAGATGGCCCCGTGTTGAAGCGCTGCAGGACGCTCAGCCCCAGTCACATGGTCCTGCCCAGCGTCATGGAGATGATAGCATCACTGGGGCCCACCCCCTCTTCCTCTACTTCTACAGCCTCCTCCCCAATGCCCTACCCCCCCCTACCCGCTGGGGGCGGTAGTAACAGCAGCAGCACACCTGACTACCCTGGACCAGGTATGTTGGTCTGACATGATGCAGCACCTTCAAAAGTCCTAAATATTACTGGTCATGGTTTAAGCTCATTATTTTAGGTTGATGTTACGTTTGCTTCTGCTTTTATGTGTTTTTGTGGATATGTTGAGGAGACACAGCAGCAGCGCCCGTGGTACCGTGGTGCTGCTCCATGTTGTAGTTCTGTCTCTCATCAGTTCATATTTATCACACTGTAATAAAACTGGAGAACCAAACCAACCTGGAGCCAGAACGTCACGGTGAGGGGTGACGGAGAATCGACAGTCTCCATTTAGCTCTGTGGACCAGTGTGCAGTTAGTGACACGTACGTCAGCTGATCTGATGAGCCTGCACCACATGACAAACGTTCGGCTACAGCCCTGTGAAGGAGCAGGTCCCCAGAAACGGGTTTCTGTAGGATGCGGTCCTCACACCCGGGCGACACACTGGGAAATATGTGATTTGACTCTTGTTGTAATGTTCTGATATTGATCGGTCGGTTGATGCGTTGATGTGTCTGTCGGCAGCTCCGTCCTATCCCAGTCAGCCCGGCACTTTCTCCGACTTCAATGGTCCTGGGACTCCAGGGCCTGGGGCGGACTTCTCCTCCCCTGGTCCTCCCCCTCTGTCCTACCAGTCTGAGCTGTCCAGTGCCCTCCTCTCCCCTGACAAGCCCCCCCACCACTCTATGGCTGGACAGGTATGGTAACCCCCACCATGATCATCGTGTTTTGTTGGTTAGATTCTTATTGCACTCTCTTTTTTTCCTTATTTCCTAACCTCCTCATTTTTTGCCTTTCCTTTCTTCCTCCCTCTCCACCCCCCTTCCTCCTTCATCAGATGTCAGTCTCAGGTCGTCTGGACTCCACTTCCCATGGTGCTCCTCTTTCCCAGCAGCAGTCACAGGGTCTCCACGGCAGTGCTCAATTGGCGGGCGGCAACCAGATGATGCAGCGTAGCAACCAGAATCCCCGTCTCCAAGGCGACAGCTCCTTTGGGCTTGGGGGGTCCACAGAAGTTCCAGAACCTTCTCTGGACGTGAGTAGAAACCAGATTCTACTGTGCATGCAAACAGATTGTACTGTGTTTTTAGCAGGTGTGGAAGCCGAATGGAGACCCGTGGGGTGCCACGCCGACTGTAACATGTTGTTTGTTTCTGCAGTTGCTCCCGGAGTTGACCAACCCAGATGAGCTGCTGTCCTACCTCGGACCTCCAGACCTACCGAACAACAACAACGACGACCTGCTGTCCCTGTTTGAGAACAACTGAACACACACGCTCACGCGCCTCCAGAATTTAGGCAGATGTTACTGTAAGATATGAACTCTTCCCTGTTGGTTCACCATGGCTGCCATCTGCACAGGATGGAGCAGACGATGAGAAGAAACAAAACAAAAGCAACTTTTAAATATGAAAACTTTTTGATGTGTGACTATGAACTTGATGGTAACTTTATTTTATAGTGTTTTTTATTTTCTTGATGCTTCACCCTTCATTCGCTGCCTCTCCGCTCACAGGAAGCGACTCCACTCTATTTAAAGTGAGTTTTAATTCTAGATGGTCTTCGCTGTCGCTGCTGAGCATCCTCCAAATGATCTGCCAGCTTTAAGACTGATTTTCTTCCTTCCGGTCAGTTCTATGAAAATACAGAGAAACTCCATCACAGTCACTTTTATTGATCCGGGACGTTCAGCAGTGATGAGGAGTATTAATGTTATGTAACAATGAGCTACAAAGGATGTGTCATGCTTTTAAAACCAGAATATATCTGGTTGAGGCTGCGGGCGTCCCCACAGAGACCTAGGGTGAGGGAAGGATGAGGGTGAGGTGGTGTGGCTGGCTGAAGTCCACAGCTGCACAACGCCCTCCACCACAGTTATCAGGACGCCTAATGAGTGAATATTCAAGTTTCATAGACTGAAGCTGGTGCGTTTTACTTCCGTCTGCCTCTAGCTAAGTGTAAAATCTGGACAAAGGAAAAGTGGAAATGGGGCCAAAACTACTCGACTCATTAAAGAAAGTTTTGTAACAGTGTCACTTTATTCTGGAACTTTGAGTCAACGTGGTCGGTGGCGCCCCCGACGGGCGCTATCAGGAGAGAAATGTGCGACTAAAACGCCCCTGGGACAACATTGCTGTCGTTGCCTCACACTGTGCTCGTGAGACAACTGCAGTTTGTATTTGTGATAATAAAGGTTCCTCTTCCTCCCTGTCCTCCTCATCAGTAGTCTGAATGTTGTAAAGTGACTCGAGTCCAGACAGTTGTGTGTCTCCATGTCCCAGTGAGTCCAGTGGCTTCTGGAAAACATAAGACTACATGATCACCTGTATGATTCAGTAATGATGCTAATAATAATAATAATAACCTTTGTAATTTAATAAACACAGTGGAAAGACACAGAGCGGTGAGTCTGTGGTGCTTTTATCGAGCCTGGTCATGTAAACTACGAACTGTTTGGTACAAGCATCAGAATCTGAGAAACGACGCAAAGAGGTGAGGAAACAAACCATTAGTCACGTGCAGGAGCAGCTGTGCAACAGCGAGCAACAGGACATGAATTTGTAAGTGGTTGGATAATTATAACTGCTGGAAAGTAACTAAGTACATTTACTCAGTTACTGCACATCGTTACAGTTCTGAGGTGCTTGTACTTCACCTGAGTGTTTCCGTTTTATTTTTACTTCAACGCCTTTACAACTAAGACACTGAACTTTTTACTGCACTATGTTTATTAACTAGTAATTTTCAGATGTATTATTATTTAACTGGCCAGTGGATTACGTTCACCTGTCAGTACAGTAAGTTGTTAAAGTGACCTCCACCTGCACCAGCTTCAACAATACTGGTGTTTACACAGTAATGATACAATACTGTTTGCTCTGTGCCATTCTGCATAATGAGTAGTTTGAATTTTGGTACTTCAAGTATCATTTGATGCTAATACTTTTGTACAGGCCGGAATACTTTAGATTTATACAGAAAGTATTTACAACGCCCATGTGGAACAAACCTACAGCAGATGTGCACGTTTCTGTGATCGACGGCATCAAGTGTTTGTAGGATATAGATGTTCGTCATCAATAACTCGGTCACACTGATGACAAGAGAACTTGCTCTGTTAGCAGTGTACTTGCACTTTTGTACTTAAAGTAACTTTTAGACCATGTGCTTCAGCTGGAGTAAAGAACTGGTAGTGGTACTCATAGTGGAGTACTTTTTTAAACAAGTATGTGCACTTTCACTTTGTGTACATCTGCCACCTCTGACTCATTTTAAAAGTAGAAATAGGAATATTTCCTACTTCCTGTTCCTCAGTCGTGAGGATTTGCTGCTCATCTCCTTCCTCTGTGATGTAAACAGAGTATATCTGCTTTTTTGACTCTTGGTTGAATGATAGAAACATCCTGACTGAAAACAGGCCATATGATTAACTGATTATTCAAGATAATACTCTGAGGTAGTTCGGCCAGATGACTATAGACTATGAGCATCAGCAAAATGAAGCACAAGAAAGTTTTTAAAAACAGATGCTGTTAAAGATCACAACAACAAATGAGGTAAGAAGAAAAATATACATATAAAATCATAAATAAAAAGCTAACCGGTACTATAACGTCATGTATATGATGCTGTGTGCTGATGCAGTCCAATAAATTCCACTTTTAGATAATGATGTTCCCTTTTGTCGAAACCGATATTAACATTTTAATCTTGTACACATGTGGGCGAGTTTCCTCCCACATGCAGGTCACATTACTAGACAACAAGCTTCCTCTTTGTCTCGATGTGCCAGACTGGAAACCTGTCCAGGTGTAGCCCATCCATCACAGCTGGGATCGTGGCCACCCTGCAAATGACATGGGGAGAGAGAATGGGTGGATGAATTGAATGGAACAAGTACAGCTTTGGTTTATTATGGCTGAAAATGTAAAGGTTGTGTTGCTTTTAGCTGCTGTGTGATTAGTTTACCTTCCGAAAGTGAATTAGAATCCTGTGACACCTCAGATTTATCCTCAGTTTGGGAACCAGTGTGGGAGAACTACATTTCTAGAATGAGCCTGTAAGGGAGAAAATAATGTGATGATGTAATAGACTGTCTCTAACTGGTTTGTACTGGAAACCTGAACATTTCTTTCACTTTATCATCAGCACAGATCATCGCTGTTTAGATTAAACATCCTCACAAACTCATGCTGCGTTTTTCCATTGGTGGGGGTGGGGTGAGGGCATGATGCTAGCGTGGCAGAGCATCAACTGGAGGTTTTCAAAGGTCATTAAAGATCATTGATCAATACCAACTGCTGCCATCACCCACACCTCTCAGTCAGAATCACCCAGCAAATGTACAAGAACAGTGTGGATCCTCTCCACCTTTTACAGTGGGACACACTACATATAGTTCTATTCCAGAATCAGATGAATCAAACCAAACCCAGTAGAACCATTAGACTCTATTGATCCCAGTGGGAAATCCACCAGCTACCCAGCAGGATGTAAAGTACTTTACAGTATAAGTATATAAGGTAGTTACCATCAGCTCCACCTTTACCAGCTGCAGCATTAAAGTGATGGACACAGTAATTAGTCACTATGATCCAGTATCAGAGACATTACTGGGACACAGGCCATGACTGTTGACTACTCCAAGTAGACTATATTTTGATGCTAATACTTTTGTATTTTACTGAAGAAACATTTGAACACAGGACATTTACTTGTAACACAGTAGTTTTACACTGTGGTATTTATGTTTACTTAGAGCAGTCATCTCCCAACCAGAGGGTCTGAGGTTTGAATCTCGGTGCCTGCAGTCCACATGTCGAAGTGTCCTTGGGCAAGACACTGTTCCCCTAAGTTGCCCCCGATGGTTAGAGCCGTCGGTTATGTTGGCGCTGCAGATGGCTGCCATCGGTTCTGTACCGGAAACAAATTCCTTGTGTGTAACATACTTGGCCAAATAAAGGTGATTATCCTTATTATCTTAAAAAAGGGATGTGAGTAGCCTAATTCTTCACCACTGATTCTACCCAACCACCATAACAGTATTCATCCACAGATAACCATAGTTCATGTTTTCACTTTGAATACACCTCAGTCTCACTGCTAATATCTACTTCACCACCTCTGTCAAGCTGCTCTGCCAGTAAAAGAAAGGAACGTGTCTGATTTATGCTTTTAATTCCAAAACACAAACTCGAAACATACACTTTCCTAACTTTTTCTTTCTGCAGAGAACAGGCCTAACCGCGCCCTGATCACACGGCCGCGCACCACATTTCCTCCCGTCAGCGGGAACGCGCTTTGACTGCGGGACTTGACGTACAAGCACCGCGCGCGCAGCACGTACTGGACGCCCAAGCTGTCAGTCATCTGTGGCGCGCTCTGTTCTGAGACTCTTAAGTTCAATTTATGACCGGGACACCAGAACGGGGCGGTGCTGCACGTGACAAAGACTGGAAACATTTAACCTCCGCTGCAGTGGCACACTCGGATAAACGAATGAAACACATCGTGACATCTGCCTGTCCATTCAGAGCGCAGTAAAAAGGGAGCGGTAGCTGTCCTGGTTGCTGATTCGCTAAATTAGCTGTCAATAAATAGCTTGGCGTTATCAATTGGCGCGCTGTATCGTCTCACCGCCCTCCGCCGCCTTATATAAAATTGATCCATAATCTTCCATCTTTTTCGGTTCCTTGTGGCCTGCAGTGTGTCTTCGCTGAAAACCTTTTCAGTCCACCGACTCTTGCAGAAATGGCCAAGCCCAGAGTCTTCTTCAATATCACCGCTGACGGCAAACCCATCGGACGTATTGTTATCGAGGTAAACCGCACTCTGATTGAAAGTATAGCCGAGGGATTACAACCCGAGATGTTGGTTAGACTCAGCATTGTATGTACGGGCGCCGAGTCACGCTGGGCTGCAGAAGGTTACATCCGGGTTTCTGTTGCTCACTGTGGTTTGCATGTAGCAGCACAAGAGCTACCATTAGCCGAGCTGACAGGAACATGTATGAAGGACCATGCACGTGTTTATGGCGTCTGTTAGCCAGCGCTGCCTGGTACTAGCGTACGGCACTGGCAATGGAACTGTGTGTTGTTGGTGCCGATTTATTAAATATTTTGCAGTTAATGAGGCTTGAACTACAAAGTTGGTTTAAATGCTTTTATGAAAAATCCACGCGGTATTCCAGTCTAACTGCAGTGTAATTGATATCTTTTACTAAATTAGCTACAGTCCGGGTACTTAATTTGAATAAATGTATTTGACGTTAAGCAACCCTTTTAATACATCAAGTAGAATGAAACTGCGGCAGCTTTCGTCACGCTGAGGCCCATAAAAACCGCGGACCCTGCTTGAGTTACTGCCCGGGCATCGCTGGTTAACGGACTAAGCTAACTAACGCTAACAAGGCATGCTAGCCGACGATCTAATTCTTTGTTTCGGCGCTTTGACGGAAGCTCGGGAAAAGTCTCAGTGAAAACTACTTGATCTCCTGAGCCACTTCTTAAATTTTCGGTCTAAAATGTCACAGTTAAAAGGCTTTTAGTCGCCGTTGATGTAAAAATATAGTTTTGACTGTTTGTGGCGTTTAACATGGTGACAGCGACGCTAACGGCGCCGGCTCTTGTGTTGACGGACGGGGTGCCCCCCGGTGATGATGGGGGCGGGGGGCGTTGTGGCTGAAGCAACCGGGACGCCTCAAGTCTCTTGTGCCCATAATAAATAAGCATAGTGTTACATAAGCAACAGCAGCGATTGTAATGACGCCATTGTCGGGCGGGCCGTTTCCATCCGCTCCTTTAACGTTAGCAGCTGTGAACTGAAGGCGGCTAGCAGCCATTTTGTGCATAGCAGCAGCAGCAGCTGTGCCTGGGTATGGGCGTTCCCGAGTTTGGCACGAGTTTTCGCCTAAGCTGAACTTAATGGTCTCCGCTTACACGGTGCACAGCTCCACACCTGGGTAATCTCAGTCGGTGTGTGATGTGACAGGTAACTAGAGTTTCATCTGGAGCAAACTGCTCTGTAATTATAAGGGTCTGAGTTCTTTCCTTTTCCTGTATTAGTGCGATGGGATACTGTGACATACCACAAGCAGTAAATTGGGTGTAGATGTATGAAAATACACAGACACACAACAGCAATACATGGAGGTTATGAATTTGGTTTTTCTTCATGTTAACTGTTTTTGGTTGTACCTGTGTGGTACTGTTCTGTATTTGTGCATGTGCAAAAGCTTCAGGCCTTTACATGTTTGATTCTTTTGCCAGCCATACACCTAACACCTTTTCAAGTGATTTTGTGTTGACAAATTTTCTGTTTGAGTAAATCAAGTTTTGCTACGGTTGTTGAATTCGCATCGTCTGTTTGGTGGTGATCAGAGTAGTTTGTCACTTTTCCTCATTTTAACATTCTGATTAAAATCAAATGTGTTTAATATTATCCCAAGACTTGGGATAATATTAAACACATTTGCCCGGGCAGTAACTCAAGCAGGGTCTGCAGTTTTTATGGGCCTTCAGCCAACAGTGACTTGCACAACAACCAACTAAAAGGTGAGCTTTCTTCCAGCACCTAGCAGGAAGAGTAGTAAATATGATAGACTCCAGTTGAGCCGCTGGTGAAACTGGAGTGAGCAAGTCTCTTTAATGTGTCATCTCCTTCATACTGCAACGGAGGACAAAACGTGGACTGATCTCACTCCTAATCAGACTGGGTTATGTCCACGTCCCCCCCCCGTCTTGCAAATATTGACCCTGCAAGATCCCCAGTCTTGGGTCAGACCGTAGTTGTGAGTCTTATCAGTCTCCTTGTGTAAGGCCAGCTTTACCCTCATAGCCAGGTTTCTGTTGCAGCATTGCAGGTGACAGGCTGGACAGCTGGCCTGAGATCAGCTGGGTAGCCTGTCTGCTGCAGCCCCACCCCTTCCCTCTCAATAAGCTTGCATGGCTGTGGGCAGCTGTTCCAGTCAGGTGCAGTGATGCCATCCTGTTTCTACACGATATGAGCTGACTAGGGTTTAATGGGCTGGCTGCACTTTCAATGTACTTGAACAGCTTCACTTGCATGTCAACCTTCTGCGTTTAGTTTTTCTAAACCTATAAAGCCACTTTTGAGTGAACGTCAGCAGATGTGTGCAGCAATTTAAATGTCTTCAGAATTGTGGGATGCCGTATAAAGGTTGTAACATGGTTTTGTTTCTGCACATGCCTCCTTGTAGCTGGGTTTTTCCTAAGCCTGTATAGGTAGTTACACAACCAGTTGCTGCACTGAACAAGGTGCAGTCTGATAAATCAGTTCTGGTTTTGGCTCAGGGTCTGGATGGCAGCAGCCCAAATGGAAGTTTTACTGGTGACCTACTGTACAGTTTACCCTCTGAAGAACAACCCCAACTGGAGTCAATTGTATGTACAATTGACTCATGACCTGTTATTTACAACCCTTGACTGACTTTGGCTGTGTTTTTGTTTATACAGCTCTTTGCTGACGTGGTGCCCAAGACGGCTGAAAACTTCCGCGCCCTCTGCACTGGCGAGAAGGGCTTCGGATACAATGGCTGCACCTTCCACCGCATCATCCCAGGGTTCATGTGCCAGGTGAGGTCACTGTCCAGAGAACAGCTTGTGGGTTGGTTTCAATAACTGACAACAGGACAATGTCTTGTATGTTTTTCAGACAAGGGCTTGAATTTTTTGGTTGATTTTCAGAAATTAATCAATGAGGCAGTGGTGCAATGTTTGTAATGAGGAAAAGTCAAATCCTCACACTGAAGCTGAAGTAGGAAAATTTATCAGGGCTCTTGTTGATCACCGTTTGGCCTTTACTTCAGATGGAAGTTTTATTTATTCTTAAATCACAAGTCAAACCTTGGTTTGGTGATTTCCTGTAATGCTGTAGCTGTCTGACTTGGACTGTAGTGTGGGATAGAGCTCTGTAGACTGAGCCTGGCCTTTCAGACCCAACTTGCTTGAGCCCTCCTGCTACTCGATCTTATTATAGCCTGAATCTGATCTGGGCTATAATTTGTATTTCCTTACAGGACAAAGTTGCACATCTTCTTTGGAAGTGTTCTCACAAATGACCCCGTCTGTCCAAACATGACCAGACAATTTGTCGACGCCAAAAACATCCTGTTTACGGTTGAAGACAGAGGAGCCCAGCCGCTGGACCCAAACAAAACTAGGGATAAACCAATACCACTTTTCCAGATTAACTTCAAGTACTTGCTTTTGAGGACTTTCTTGTACAGTACTTAATGATGCAATGTTTCTACTATAAAAAATGACTGACAGTATAGTTTTACTTTAATTTCATGAGATTTGCTTTCTCATGATGATTAAACAGAATATCCTGTGTAACTGTAGGCTGTGCAGATTCCTGGGGAAACTTGAACACAACACTGCCACATTCCTACTAATAACTTGACTGACCGTAGCCTGCAACACAATGTACTGTAATACAGTGGAGTTTGGTTTTGTTGCAGTACAACCCTGCAGCTCTTGCGTTAAAGTGGCGTCCTGAACTCGGCTGCAGAGGAGCCGCTGGTCTCTGCCTCTACATCCACAAAGATTCAACTTATTTTCATACACATAGCTCATTTGATGTCGTCCTCGGTTACATTAGGTTGATAGGTTGGTTTGCTTTCTTCCCGTTCACTACAATCAGGATAACAAGCACTGCGATGGCTTTGGTGGAATGAATGGGCCGGGCTTTCTGGGCCCAGGGAGAGGAGATGTCACACTTCTGCAAGGTAGTGTTGGTTTTGCTGCACATGGTGCCAAATCTGTGTAAAATGCAACCTTGTGTCTGAGACGGCCATGGCTAAATGGGCAGCGATAGCTTGCAGGCTGGTTAACATTGTGGACGAGGGTCTGCTTGAAATTTGCATTGCACACAGACTGCATGTATGAATCAAGATGCACCTTATAATGGAGG
>NW_018127906.1:1577775-1597814 GCF_001952655.1 Monopterus albus | reverse complement strand
GGATAGTGTGTATTGGTGTGGGGGGGGGGGGGGGGCGTTTTAACTGCCTTTTATGCAATGAAACAGTTGCTGCTGTGTAGCTGAATTTTCCACCACAGGTCAGTGGGGCCTTGTGCTGTTTTTTGTATTAATCTGGTTTTGAGAAGTTTAGCTGTTAAAATTACTATTTTCTAAAATGTAGAGTACAGATACTTCAATTGTATTTGAGTAAATGTACTTGGTTACTTTGCACCACTTTTAGAAAATGTGATTAATCGCGTTAACAATGGACAGAACAAGTTGAAACATTTCAAACATGCATTTTGTGACTTAGCCAAGACTTTTCCAGTCTTCATCTTTGAAAAGCTCCTAAAAGTGGTGGTAAAATCCCGTCTCGAGCAAAGTGCATCATCACACACTACGTTTTGTATGGAACTGCAAAAGGGTGTTGGAGGTGTTTAGTTAAACACCACCCAGTAGTTCTTTAAAGGATTTTAAATATTCTTGCAGCTTTCAGTATAATTTCAGTGTGTACATATGATACAAGGTCCTGGCATGATTCTCATAGTTTTCAGCTTTACCCTGAGGTTGTATCAAAGCATGGTCCAAACCAGACCAGGTCACTTTACTGAGCTCTGACTTAATGCTGTGATGTTTCTGTGCAGGGTGGAGACTTCACCAACCACAATGGAACTGGTGGAAAGTCAATCTATGGCAACAAGTTCCCTGATGAGAACTTCACTCTGAAGCACACTGGCCCTGGCATCCTGTCCATGGCCAACGCCGGACCAAACACCAACGGATCTCAGTTCTTCATCTGTACAGCCCAAACAACATGGTAACAGTAAATGTGTTTTAAAGAGTCTTGGCACCTACGGCCTTGTCTTCACATAACTTTAAACTTCAGTAATGCTCCCCTTCAGCCCAAAGAGCTCAGTGAGCTTCAGAGCAGACTGAACCACTCTCTGCCCCTCATGTCCTGTCTCCTAGTAATGAGACTGTACAAAATGCAGCCCCATTCTGAAGCTAGCGCTAACTGGCTAACAGTGAATGTCAGTCCAGTAGAATGCTCTGGTTACTGCTGATGTGACACAGCTCATGACCATCCATGTCAGAAAGCCAAACGATGTTAATCCTGGTTGCTGGTCTCTTTGTCCCACTCTTTGGGCAAAAGATGCCACCTCTTCACTCACGGCTGCTGGTTCAGACTTGTAGCTGCCCAGAGCTCCTCAGTGGCTGTTTGACATGACTACTGGTGGGTGGGGAAAATGATTCCTAGGGCAGAGACGCACCAAAGCTGATGTGAAAGAATTGGTAATGACAGACCAAATGTTGCTTCACTTCATGTCAGTTTGAAAAAGTGCGCCTTAAACGCACCGCACAGACGGCAAATGGTTGACTAGCACATATGTATGTTCTGCACCTGTGACATAACTCCCCCCTATCAGCAGGTGGCAGTGTCTGTAGTTACATTCAGAAAGGGACAGGAGGACAGCTGGACTGAAAATAGAAGCTGTAAACAGACCTTTTTAAAACTGCTTCTAATTTAATGTCTAAGCTGCAAATGACACTGCCATTCGCTGCGCCTGTTTATTTTGGTTGTGGGAGAACAAAGGAGGTTGTGGAGGCAAAAAAAAACTGCACTTGATGGGTAAAATCATGGCTGCCACCCCAGTATCAAGATGAAGGGGCTTTCCCAAACCTTAACACCCAATTGGTGGTCTCTCACTGATTTGTCATGTGTGGCTGATTGACAGGCTGTGTGGGTGGAGCCATAGTGTTGATTTCTGTGCTGTCTGCAGGCTGGATGGGAAGCATGTGGTGTTTGGAAAAGTGATTGAGGGGATGAACGTGGTCGAGGAGATGGAATCCTACGGCAGCCGGGATGGCAAAACCAAGGCCAAGGTTGTCATCGCCGACTGTGGGCAGGTCTGAGCCTCTGCACTTCACGTTTCCTGCTCCACCGTAGCCGCACCCCTTCAGCCTCCATAACCAGCCGTTCCACATTCCTGACAGATTCATCTGGTCCCTTTTTCTTTATGTTGAAACATGTTGCTGCATTTGTGACTTTACCTTTGAAAGTTTCTTTTGCATTGGTCCCTCCCCCTTTTTGTGAAGTAAAGGAAAATAAAGAGAATGCCTTGATAAATGAGAACTTGTGCTTTTGTCTTTGATTACATATAAACCTACACGAGCTGTTCAAGTTGGTTTCTCTGCAGGATGTTTGTGGAGCTTTTCTTTACAATCATAACTTCACTTTGTGTTAAGAGGCTTAAATTGCTGTACTTAACATCTGGACTAGAACCAGTATCTGCTGGATTTGGTGGGAAAGCAGCAAAATGCACCTCAGCTAGGTTTAAAATGGGACTGTACCATCTGTTCAGAGGACTAGAATCGGATGTTACAAAGCTTGTGCATAGGAATAAAAAAAAAAAAAAGCAAAGACCTGTGGGGGCTTCACAGCACTGAAGTACTTCCTAGGAACTTGGTATTGCATTGGACAGCACTTGGTTTTGGAACAATGTTTTATTTTTCAGAAATCTGGACGTCACAGGTCTGATATTTGCTCGGGGATGGACAAGACGCTGGCATGATGGGGTCTGCAGGGGTCCCAGAGTTAAACTTCTTACTGAGGTTACTCAGATCTTACTCTGCCACCAATGCTGGAAAGTAACAAAGTACATTTATTCAAGTACTATTAAATGTATGCTTGTACTTGTGTATTTTCATGCTTTGAGAAATATCGCAGTTTCTGTGGCACCAAATTTGTGGTTGCTAATTACTCTTAAGGTTTCACATGTAAAACATGAACTTGTTAAAGTATTTGCCATCAAACTCTAAGATTCTAATGGTAGAGAAATCCTCTCGGCTTTAGTTATTTTTCAGGATAAGAGTTTCACAGATTTGGATTGTACAGTATTAAAGCATTTTGAAATGTTATGCGGATTCCCAAACAATCCATGCAGGGCCCCATTCTCACAGCTTTCACACGTCTTGAGTTGTTTGCACTGACCATATGTAGAGAATGTTGAGGTACATTGCATCAATATTAATCTGATCATATACTGTTTGTCACAGGGGCCGAGTACATTTACTTTGCCTCCCACATCTAGGTAAACTATTTTATTTAAATTGGAGATCAAATCCAGTTTTACTACATTAGATTTATAAGAACACGTATGGTTTAAATCTGTGAAACTATATCTTCAAAAAGACGAGTGCATGCTGTTCCTGGTAAAAGCCCAAAATGTTCATTTGGTCAATTCATGTCTATGAATCTGATCAAATTTAAATTCATATATTTGTGATTAAACAGAACCGAATCAACTGATCACACTATGTTCCAGAGTAAATCTGGAGCAGAGCTGAGCAGCTCCTCACCTGCTTGCTGGTCCATTCATAATATCACACATTTATTCTAAAGATTAAACCATTCTCACTGTGAAAGAAGTGTCCCAGCAGATCACACAGCAGTGCGTCTGTTCCTGGCAGCTGTTGGTTTACAGGCGCTGTCCTGTTCATTTTGTGGACCCTCTTTAATATGACTTCAGACAGAATCAGGTAACAGCAGTCACATTAACACAGACTCATTTTTATTGGATAAAATAACAGTGACAACAGATTATCTTTGGCTGCGTCCACATCCCAGCTGAAGTTTCCCAGACCTGGTGTGTCCACAGCAGTGTGAACAGATCAGATCTGGGCCACCTGCCTATGTGCTCCTAGACCCGATTCCTCTCTGACCTCTGTGTGAACGCCGTCAGAACGGTCAGATCAGAATCCATGTGGTCGTTTTAACGTCTCCTCTGCACATATGGCCTGTCATCATCATTCGGCGCCAGCCCCTCCCAGACTGGTAACAGTAAACATGGGGTCAGGGGAGAGACCAGGACATTTCACATGTGGTGGATGTTTATGGAGAAGCTTCTGATCAAGCCAAACTGGGAGGAACATATTGTAACCCAGTGGTTTGGGAGGAAACTGGGCCATTTGACTGGCACACACCACCTGGTTGTTATTCTTGTGCACATGGCTCACATATCAATTACACCTGTGCATGTGTGGCAGTTTAGGAGCTGAGTGGTGTTCACACCGGAGCCAGGTTCATGGACCTGACACTCACAGATCAGGACTGAGCGTTAATGGGATGTGGCCGCAGCCTTTTTAACTGAAGGCTGGACTGGGAGGCCTTGGACTCCAGTATGAGAACCACTGTGCATCTTTTAAGCTTCAAACATCTGTGGTTCCTTCCTACACACTGAAACAATGCTTCAGTAAAATGTTTGCACTGAGCCACAGTCAGCAGCTCCTCTCTGCCGTCCTCCTCTTCTTCCCAGAATGCCTTGTTTTCCTCTGGCCCTGTCTTGGGCGGGGTAGACACACACCCTGGCCCTTGTTTTTGGCTGACTCCGCCCAGCTGACGGGGGTGCAGGTCAGCCCTTTGTCACAGTCGCAGCGTTCCAGGTTCCTCTTCTGTTTGGAGGAGCCTCTCAGCAAACACGCCTCGCCCTCCCCCGGTATCCTCTGGCACCGTCTGCCGGTCAGGTAGCGGACACAGCACAGACCAGCCGCACAGTCACCGGAGCGCACACAGCTGGACATCTCTGGAGCTGAAACACGAAGACACAGAGTTCAAAACAGCTCATCAAGTAAAAGTACAACAGTATCAGCATCCAAATCTACCTGAAGTACCATCAGTACCAGTACTCGTCCTGCAGAACGTCCCGTGTCCCAGTAATGTCTCTGATACTGGATCATAGTGACTAATTACTGTGTCCATCACTTTAATGCTGCAGCTGGTAAAGGTGGAGCTGATGGTAACTACCTTATATACTTATACTGGGAAGTACTTTCCATCCTGCTGGGTAGCTGGTGGATTTCCCACTGGGATCAATAGAGTCTGATGGTTCTACTGGGTTTGGTTTGATTAATCTGATTCTGGAAAGGAACTGAAGTTATCAGGTACATGTAGTGCAGTAAAAAGTACACGGTTTGTCTCTGACATGGAGTCACAGGATGAAGTAGCGGGACATGGAAATACTCAAGTACAGATACTTCAGAACTGTACTCGCAGTGCTTGACTAAATGTACTCAGTTACTCTCGCACACCGAGGACTCACCGCACTGGCCACGTGACTCCAGGACGCACCTGCTCTATTAACTGTTACCATCCACCTGGTGGCGCGCTAAGCAAACGCATCATTGGTCTGCAGCAGTATCAGCAGCAGTGTACTCTGGGAGTTGTAGTTGACGTACTCACCTTTAGTCCTGTTGAAGCTGTCTGTGTCTTGCTGTGTGTCTGTGTCTTTGTGTCTGCGTCTGTCCGCCTGTCTGTCCTGAGGGACCGTCCTCCTCTGTGCTCTGTTACTGCATCCTGCCCTCTGATTGGTGGATAAAGCATAAAGCATCACAGTCACTGAGTGTCTGTTCATCCTGGAAACAGTACCTCTACAATACGTCTGGTTTATTGATCAGGTGTGTTCACACATGTACGTCACTGCAAATCAATACGTCACAGCCTGTGTGTGTCTCACGTTGTGTCCAGGTGTTGTCAGTCTGTCAGTGACCGGAGGGACGTAGCAGTCAGGTGTAGCACATGGACGTGTCGGTCGTTTGTTGGCGCTCGTCTCCGTCTGGTTACCATGGGAACGGTCCTGGTGGACAGGTGCGAGTGACGTCACAGTTAGAAAATAAAGGCTAATGCCAAGACTAGTTTTTTATTAAATGACTGATGTAAAACAGTAAACTCACACGAGATTCACAGAGTGAACAAAACTGTTATTGTAATTCAGGTCAGATTCTAATTAAATCATTCTAATTAACAGCTACCTGCAGCTCGTTTAGTCAGTGCACAGTCAGCTGATAATAAACAATCAATTCATTGATAATCATTTGTGTTGACATTAGTACTATCAAACCAAACAGCACAAAGACTTTGGATCAGTCTCAAAACAATTCAAGGGATTAAAGAAGGTGAAAAACATGTCTGTTACGCAGTCCTGTTCGTTTTGATTTATCCTCTGAGTTTTGCCTTTCGGTGTCAAATAGCAAATGTCCTGTAGTCTCCAGAGGTCCTCCCACCGGTATCAGAGAGGAAAGTCACTTTTCTGTTTTGTTGCAACTGTTATAGTCTAAGATGTAAAAGCCACGAGTCAGTGTGACAAATGGTGAAGTAGAAACGCTTTGCCTTCTTACCAGCTGCTCGGAGCTGGAGGACCGGATGGTGTTTGAGTCCAGGGCCAGACCGCAGACCAGAGACACACACAGCACGCTGCGCCACATCCACATCATCTGATCGATCAGTCGCTCATCAATCAGCTCCTGCAGCTTTGGTTCGTCCCCGTACTTCAGTCTGATGTGAGGACCAACCTCCGATAAAGGTTTTAACTACAGATCGGGAAAAAAATCAACTTGTATTTTTCTTATTCACAGCTGTAAAATTACTTTTGCTAAGTCTGTTTTTTAGTTGTGACAAACAGTCCGGGCTGATATTTATCAGCTTATTAGAAAATTTTGTTTAAATCCTTCAGTAACAAGGAAGAAGTTGCTGGAAGGTTTGTGTAGATTTCTGTATGAATAATCACTCACTCCTGCCTTTTAGTTTTCAAATGAATTCAGTTATTCTGTTTATTCTCTGTAACCGCCTCTCTCTGACTGTCTCCGTCCTCCTGGTGCGCTTGTTTTTTATACCACTCTCCTCCGCTCTGATCCCTCCACTTTCAGCCGCGTGGTCCTCAGAAGATTTGAAGGTGCGTTTGAAGCTCGACCGCATCAGTCGGTGGAGACAGCGCCGCCCCCGCTTCCTTCCTGGAAGCCCCGCGGCCTCAGGTGAGGCGGGACGTTTGATATGTGACACCGCAGAGTCCACGGACAGATTAAAACACACCTGGAGACAAGTAGAGCCGTCTGAGGAGCTGCGCTGTGTGAAGGGATGGGTGTGGTTTTACTTTATGTGGTTTGAAATGCTGATAAAGACTGAAGCTGTGTGTGTCAGGCAGGCGGATGTGTGGATGTTTACAGGTGATTAAAGCTGATTAGCACACAAGAATCAGGCGGATGAGGACGAAAAGTAATGTGAGCTCTGGTCTCTGAGCACAGAAATCCAAACCAATCGCTCTGCCAGTAAAGGAGAAGCACCGGGCTAGAGAAACAACAGTCATCATTACTTTTAGACATGAAGGTCAGACACTTTAAAAACTTAAAGATCTTTGAAAGTTTCTTCTGGTGCAGTTGTCAAAGCATCAGTCGCTCTGATGAAACTGGCTCCGTGGCCCCAGGGGCCCCGTGATTAGAGCCCACATCAGCACCACATGTATGTCACATCACTGGATCATAGTGACTAATTACTGTGTCCATCACTTTAATGCTGCAGCTGGTAAAGGTGGAGCTGATGGTAACTACCTTATATACTTATACTGTGAAGTACTTTCCATCCTGCTGGGTAGCTGGTGGATTTCCCACTGGGATCAATAGAGACTGATGGTTCTACTGGGTTTGGTTTGGTTCATCTGATTCTGGAACTGAAGTTATCAGGTACAGTGATGTCACTTATCAGTGACACAGTGAAGTCCAAGTCTTACATAGTACAACATGGAAATAGTCAGGTAAAGTAGAGGCACCTCAAACTTTTAGTTAAGTACAGTATCTGGGTGATTGTACTTGGTTACTTTCCACCACTGAAGAATGATCCATACACATGAAGCTTCACTGGGCTTCCCCCAGCACGAACAGCTGGGAACTGTAGGGCACACTGGAAAGAAGTAAAAAGACGAATCGTAGAGGAATTTAATTTCAGCTTATCACTGTAGGTGAGGTTCACGTATAAGAGATGTGGATTGGTTCCAGACAGGGCCCCTCTCTGTGCCCTCAGGCCTCTCTCACATTAGGCCTGTTCCAGCAGAAACGAACCAGAAGCCTTGGCTGCCTGGAGGAAAGTCTGTAAGAGCCGAGGGGTGATGCAGAACATGGTCAGCGGTGGTGTGACGGCAGCAGGTTGCTCTCACAGCTCGCACACACAAACACTGGACATTATATTTGGGATGTTGACTAAGTTACTGTCAGTATTGCGTCATTTCAGTTTGTTGACTTACTGATGGTGTGAACAGGCACAGCAGTGCTCATGTGAATGCACGTCCACCTGTGCTGTGCACGTGTGGACCGGGAGGGAACATAGGAGCAAGTGTTGATGTCCTGCCACTGAGAACACTGGCTAAAGAAGCCAACTAATCTATTTTTGACCTGCAGAGTCTTCCACTTTGTTCGGTGGCTGAAGAGCAGTGCCACCTGAAAGCTGAGGCCAAACGTGCAGCTCCCTGCTTTCCGGCCCAAACCTTTGTAAACAACACACACAGTTTCTCGGTTTAGTGCCAAAAGATGAGCCGTAGACCTTTGTAAATATCCCTCCTTGGTTTGTGGAGTGTCTTACTCAAAGCCAAATGGGTCCTGACTCGTCCGCTCCTTTGGCTGTCCTGTTTTACTGGGCAGTGGTTGTTATGCCACCACAAAAAAAGTGTTTTCTTTTCTAAATCAACTGTTCTAATGGACACTGCCTCTCCCATATCCCATGTTCCTTTGTGTCATCAGGGGAAAGGAAAACTCTGGTAATGAATAAAAAGGCTGTTCCTCACATTTACTGGTGCAAACAGACCCACACTGAGGGTGTAAAGAACAGTCGGTACACAGGCCCCAGTCCAGAGTGGCGTTCACAGACACCTGGCAATATTAACACAGGTACAGAGGTCAGAAGTTCACAGACACTTAAAGTCAGTAAAACAGATTTTTGACCACTCATCAGATGAGATGTTAACTAACTCTGGTTTTGCCAAGTCAGCTGCATGAGCGCTTTATGCATGATACAGTTTTTCCAACAGATTGTCTCCCAGTATCACAGCTCCACTGGGTCAGAGGTTTATACTCACACTCAGCAGACTGGGCCTTTAAACAGCTTGGAACGTTCCAGAAAATGATGTCATGGCTTTAGAAGCTTCTGATTGGCTGATTGACATCATCAGAGTCAACTGGAGGTGCAGCTGTGGATGGATTTTAAGGCCTAGCTTCAAACTACCTCTTTGTTTGGCATCATGGGAAACTTCCTCAGAAAAAACTGTGGACCTCCACAAGTGTGGTTCATCCCTGGGAGCAATTTCCAGACTCCTGAAGGTTCCACGTTCATCTGTACAAACACTACACAAGTATAAACACCATGGGACAATGCAACATCGTACCGCTCAGGAAGGAGACGTGTCCTGTCTCTTAGAGATGAATGGACTTTGGTCCAAACAGTACAAATCAGTCCAGAACAACAGGAAAGAACCTTGTGAAGACACTGGAGGATACCTAAAGTGTCTGAATCCACAGTAAAACCAGTCCTGTGTTGACGTAACCCGGAAGGCTGCTCAGCAAGGACGAAGCCGCTGCTCCAAGATGCCATGAAAAGGCCGACAACGGTTTTCAGCTGCACATGGGGACAAAGATCTGACTGTCCAGACAAATGTCCTCTGGTTGTTTGGCATAAAGACCATCGTTATGTCTGGAGGAAAAAGGTGGAGGCTCACAAGCCAAAGACCACCATCCCAACCATGAGCCACGGGGGAGGCAGCATCATGTTGTGAAGGGACTTTGCTGCAGGATGGACTGGGCCACCTCACTAAACATCATGAAGATGGAAGATGATGTGGACATATCATGGCCACCACAAGGCCCTGACCTCAGTACAGCAGGAAATTTGTAGGCAGAGCTGAAAAAGTGTGTGTGAGCAAGGAGGCCCCCAAACCAGACCCAGTTCCACCGGTTCTGTCTGAACGGGCTGAAACTCCAGCATCTTACTGTGAGAAGGCCCAGGTTCACCGGTTTAAAGGCAATGCTACCAAATCCTGACCGAGTGCACGTAAACTTCTGACTTCAGCTGTACAAAGCAGACAAATCATGACCCAGTAGGCTCTGAAAATGGTTTGACGTGATGTGTGCAGCGTGCGGCTCGATGTATGAGTGGACAAACACTGTACACTCGGGGAGAGCAGCAGGGTAAACAGAGCCATGTGGGTGATAAGGTTTCCAGCCTGCAGGTTGATCCAGGGCTTCAATAAAAGGACAACAGATGCTCACAATTACTGACACACACACAGGTCAGGGAGTGTATCATGTGCGTGGTTGGTGTGTAAGTGTGAGTGTGTCTCCATATTGTCTGTTTTTATCAGAACCAAAGAGGAGCCTCCTCTTCACCTCTCCTCACATCCTTCCTTCTCTTCCTGTCTCTGTCCAGCTCCGTTCGCCTCAGCTCACGTACACAGTCGCTCCGTCAGTGGTGAAGGAAGAAGAAGAAGAAGAGCTTCACTTGTCCAGGTAGGACTTACCTGTCTGTTCATTTATAGGAGCGAATCCCTGCTGGAAGTATCAGTTTCATTCACATGCTGCTTTAATAAACCAGGAGGCGACGTCAGGCTTTGGCTTGTGTTTGAAAGTTGGTGTCGGTCCGAATTTACTGTATGTGTTAAATACCAGGTTCATGTGGACTTTTACTGTTGTTCACATCGTGAGTGTGATTTGAGCTGTAGAGTTCAACGAGGAAGGCGTTCAAGCTTTTTGTTTGCTATTTGTTTGTTATTTCAGCTTTGATTTTCAGCAGGGCTTTTATTTTGCTACACATTAAGCTGGGTTTTATATTTACATATGTTTTTTTTTTGTTATTTCTTGTGTAATTATTTTTATTTCTGTTGATTTATTTTATTTATTTTTTGCATTTTCATGTGGCTTTATTAATCAGTTTTATTTTCCTTGCATTTTAAATAAATTTTGTTTTGTTTTGTTTTGTTTTTTACTTTTTCATTTACATGTTGAATTTTAAACTTATTACTACAGAGTTTGTGCTTTATGCATTTTTCAGCTGAGCTTGAATTTTTCCAAATAATAAAACATTTATTTAATTTTTTTATACATTTGTTTTTGATCCATGTTTTTATTGTATAAATGTTTAATTATTTATTGTGTTCTGTTTAGTTTTTTCTTTGTGTATGTGTATTGATAAACATAAAATACATATTGATATTGATTGAAACATATTGATAAACATAAAATGTTTCAGAATATCAACCCTAAGACATTTTGAAGCTTAGATCCTGTGGATCTGCTCACGTTGTCATATTGTGTGTCTCTGTGGCGTTGAACAGAAGCTTCAGAGACAAAATTACATTTCACATCAATTTTCCATCAGACAGGAGAGAGGGTGAGGTGGGGTGAAGCAAAAAAGATGGACAGAGATAGAATAAACGAAGAGTGTGTGTGTGTGTGTGTGTGTGTGTGTGTGTGTGTGTGATAACTGCATTAAAGAGCTTCTAAACCAATCAGCAGTCAGAGCACACAGACCGTTAGCAGTCAGGCTGCTCACGTTCATGCTAACAAAGAAAAACCTGAAAACACTGAAGAAGTGTGGAAACGTTTGGACCTACTTTCGGCTCAGCTTCACATCACGGCTGGAAGCTTCAGGCTGGAGGTGGAGACTGGCTCAGTCCACACAGAGCTGCTGTTAAAGCAGTGGGTGGGCTAAGTCTGGAGGCTCAGACTAATATCTGGAGTCTGTGGTGATAACAGAGAGGGCAGCTGTTTTATTAAAGATCAGATGTGATACGAAGGAGCGCTCAGCCTGTGTGCAGACGCTCTGTGACTTCACTGTGTTTCAGAACCAGCATGAAGCCAGATACAAAGACACCGCACACATACGGACGGACTGCTGGTTTAAAGTTCCCTATCGAGATTTCATGTAATCACTTTGTTTACAGTCGTTGTTTTGTCACTCACTAGATGTTAAACATGTAGAGTGCGTTTTAACAACCTCAATTGTTTATGTCATGTTTCCTACTGACCAGTCTTCGCTGCCTTTATTGTCACGCTGCTGTTTTTCTCTGGACATCAGTATGAGAGACACGAGGTCCTGTCCCATTTACACTGGATCAATCAGACAATGTGAAAAGTCTTAGTCAGTGCACCTTAAGATTCAAGGATTCAGAGACTGTCTGTTTCACACTGTAAAACTACTGGGGATGTTCTGGACTGTAATGCTGCTGAATCCGGTTCATCATCGTGCCTTTGTCACAAAGTCGGGCAGACTTCCTGTTCTTTTACAAATAAGAAGAAGCAATCATCTCATGAGATCCGCCTGTAAACCTCTATTGTTAAAGCTTCCAACCTGCCTCATGTAGCACACGACCTGGCGACAGCTTCACCTTAGATAACCTCCGTTAATCTGGGCATAGCTGGCTTCAGCTATGAACCTTTAAAACTGAATGAACTGCAAACTGCCATCAGACCGGGGTCCTTCATACCTGCTGATGTTTTTATGGATTTGTTGATGTTTGTATTAGTTGTGTTGATTCTGTGTTTGACCTTATTTGACCGACCTGAGCTAAATAAAGATCCAGTCAAACCATCTGTCTGTGTTTGTGTAGGCATGGCGTGGCTCCATCAGAGTCGAGGCTCTCCCAGACTGGTCCTGGTGGTGGTGTGTGTCGCTCTGCTGCTTGACAACATGCTGCTCACGGTGGTCGGTGAGTGTGCATACGTAAATACACGCAATATATCAGTGTTGTCACCAACTCACGTTAAAGGAATCAGAATGTTTCTTATTGTGCACAGTCCAGAGACCAGCAGCACCGGTGAACGTGGTGTCCTCACCGTCATGTGAGTCCAGATCCTGGTCCAGCTTATCGCTCTGTGCCCCCCCCCAGTGAGTCACACCGCTGCACTGGGGGGCAGGTTTCCTCCTCAGGAAACACGGGAGGTGTCCGTGTCCACCAAAACAGCTGTGCACCACTGCATTTGTTCCACAGTGTCGTTAACAGCAGACTGAGCAGTGTGTGCAGTCCCCCCCCCATGGTTGTATGAAGGATGTATTAGCAGTGAATTATGAAGCTAACTAAAGTGTTGGCGTTCTCCTCCATGAGCTGTGTCACAGCTGCTGCTGCAGGTGCAGCTGTGTTGCTGAGTTGTGAACTCAGAGGGACAAACTACAATAGCCAGCTTCCTGTTGTTTTTAGAACACCTGCACAACCTGTCGCTTTCACCTCACACAGCTTCTCTGTGTCACGTCTCCCTCATGTTTCGACGTGACAGTGCCCTCGTGCACAAACTAGCTTTGTAAAGAAGTACATTTTTATTAAGTGGGGAAGTCTGTCCTGCACAGACTCCTGACCTCAGTTCCATCCAGCACCCATGGGATGCGCTGGAACAGTGACAATGAGCCAGACATGATCCCCAACGCCAGTACTGGACCTCAGGGATGCTGTGGTGTCTGAGTGGGAGCAAATCCCTGGTTCCACATCTGGAGGAAAGACTGACACCGGCAGAGTGGAGGTTGTTAGAACAGCACATTAATGAACAAAGAGCCACAGTCCCTGCTCAGCTGTCCACACACCTGTGGCCATGTGCTGGCCAGTAGCAGGTGTATCCTGTACTGTTCCTCTGTGATGGAGTCTCAGCTCCTGGAAACAGATCTGTGACACAACTACAGACCTCGAGGTCAAAGCTGTCGCCAGCTGTTAGACTCAGAGCAAGACGTAAAGGTTGCAGAGGACACACACACACACACACACACACACACACACAACCTCCTGACCTTAAACTTTAAAGCCTGCTGTCTCAGGTCAGCGTTGTCTCCTTCAGTCTCTTCTCAGATTAAATTGCCTCTGCTATTTTTTCCCCAGATGGACTTTATAGGACATTACATGTGTATTATGAGTTTTGTTTGCAGGTTTAAATACGTTTTTTTCTCTCTCTCATAATGAGTCAGTCAGTCTTGAATGGGCAGCAGCTACCACAGCTGGAGGCTGAACCCAGTACAGTAGCATCTTAAAGGTCGCTCCCACTGAAGGCTGCTGGACACCGACTCCAGAAAACCCTGGCTCCCTCTTAGAGAGAACCAACTTCTGTCTAGAAATACTGATGTTTTTTCTCCGTTTCTTCATTTAGACCCTGTATTTAGTGTCCTGGTGGTAATGTTGGAAGTTATGGTTGCATTAATCAGATTTCTGGGCATATAGAAGCTCAGATGAGGATGAACTATGCACATCTGGTGAAATGGCTCCATCCCCAGTGGAGAGGACTCTTTACTGGGTGCTGCTGCTATGGAGGCGTTTTTTCATTGTTGCTCTACGGTGCTGTGTTTAACTTGAATTAAAACTTTATTTTAACCAAGCAACTAATGAATGAACGTATCATCTCCTCCTGCAGTGCCGATCATCCCGACATTCCTCTACGCCATGGAGCATCCCAGTCCTGAGCCCCAGACCGCCCAGCCCTCCCTGCTCCCTCTGCCCAGCTACAGTGCACCGGTCCTGGCTGCACATTTGGATCAGAGCCCCCAGTCGTCTCCACACACCTTCTCTCCTCTGGTACCTCTGTTTGACAGCACAACCTCCAGTCTGCAGGAGGCTGACCTGACCCCCGACACCGAGGCCACAGACCAGACCGGTCTGACCACAGACCTGCAGATCAACGAAACCGCCAACACTACAGTAGGTGGAGGATGATCTTTACCTGGCATAAGCTCTTGTTGTCAAGGTTTTCAGGTGATGTTAGACAACGTCCCCCCTCCTCCTGCAGGACTCCTTCTGCCTCCAGGACAGTGTTTTTCTGGAGAAGGAGAATGTTCGTGTTGGCTTGTTGTTTGCCTCCAAAGCTCTGGTTCAGCTGCTCGTCAACCCCTTCGTCGGTCCGCTCACTAACAGGTGAGTTCATTCAGGGCCTCAGTGTGGCCCAAAACCTATTTGCTGATTAATCAAACCATCGTCTTGATTCTTTTAAATAACACACTTATGTTTGACAATATGTGATAATTAATGTAAAGTGCTACGTTGTTTTGCTGCCTCTGTAGGATCGGGTATCACATCCCCATGTTTGCAGGTTTCATCATCATGTTTGTGTCAACCATCAGTAAGTTGTCTCACACATGGACACACACGGTCTTGGTGGTGTGTGTTTACTACAGAAAGATGACTGATTGTGTGTTTCAGTGTTTGCGTTCTCAGGGACCTACACCCTTCTGTTCTTCGCTCGCTCTCTGCAGGGAATCGGCTCATCTTTCTCCTCTGTGGCAGGTCCACACACACACACACACACACACACACACAGATGATTCCCACTGGCTGCGTCCACATCTCAGGCCTCAACGCTCAGCTCTGACCTTGTTGTGTTGCTGCTTCCTGTCCATGTGTGTCAGGGTCACAGTTGCTGCTTCCCGTCCATGTGTGTCAGGGTCACGTGCAAAAATGTTCCTGAAATGTGAGCCGCATGCGCACAGGACGAACAACCAGGATGTGCGTGTGGAACAATGAGGAGACTTTGTCCTTCCTCCATTAACATATGAAACTTAGAGAAACAGGATTCCATCACGTTGGATGTGAGTTTGTGTCGCCCACAGAATACAAATGCATGTTTGTGTGTGTGTAGGTCTGGGCATGCTGGCCAGTGTGTACACAGATGACGAGGAGAGAGGCGTTGCCATGGGCATCGCACTGGGAGGACTGGCTATGGGAGTCCTGAGTGAGACACACACATTAGTAATCCTTTAGCCTAGGTGGTCCTGCAGCACACCAGCCGCCCCTCTGTGGGTGTTCTGGCCAGAAATGCACAAACGTCAGCCATGGCCGCCGCCACCGGGTTTGTTTATATAATTTGTCTGTGTGTTGTGTTTCAGTCGGAGCCCCATTCGGCAGTGTGATGTATGAGTTTGTTGGGAAGACCGCCCCCTTCCTGATCCTGGCCTTCCTGGCTGTTTTTGATGGAGGTAAAAACATTGAATTCGCCCTAATCACAGCACAGAGCTTGTACAGTGTGACACAGAACCAGAGTCCTGGCCCACAGGCGTGTGCTCAGGTGAATGAAGCAGCAGCAGCACTATGAGAGCTGGCCCTTTTCTGACAGTGTGCAGTGAATATGTGTGTGATGGGCCACACCAGGTGTGTACTATCTGAACCAGAATACATTTGTGCATGTTTGTGTGTTGCAGCATTGCAGCTGTGCATCCTGCAGCCTTCAAAGATTTCTCCTGGGGTGAGTCCACTTTACCGTAGCACTGATCCTGGTCTGACGGGGTCTGGTTGAGCCAGTGTGGGCTGACCTGACGTAATCTGCTCCGTGCATCTGACAGTGTGACATGATATGATCTGATTTGTTATTCACACTGATGCTGTCACCTCTGGTCAGCTGCACCGAGCTGTCACTGTTTCAGTTCAGTTAGTTCTGGAGCAGACTGACCAGTTCTGTGTTTCAGAGTGTGGAGGGGACTCCGCTGCTGACCCTGTTAAAGGACCCATACATCCTCATCAGTGCAGGTAAGACAATGTGTGCTCCCGCTCACCTGCAGCACCGTATTTATTACCTCAGTGGTGGTGTGGTGGTGGTGGGGGGTTACAGGAAGAGCATCTCTGTCTTTTTGTCTGCAGGGTCACTGTGTTTCGCCAACATGGGCGTCGCCATCCTGGAGCCAACGCTGCCCATCTGGATGATGCAGACCATGTGCTCCCCTAAATGGCAGCTTGGTATGATCTGTGTGTCTGCTGCTCTTCCTCTCCGGGTTTACTCTTCCTCTTCACAGACATACAGACTTTAGCTGCGTCCACATCCCAGCTGAACTTTCCCAGATCTGATGTTTCCACAGAAGTGTCATCAAACCTGATCAGATGTTCTCAGATCAGATCATTGGCATGTGCCGCCCTAGATCCGACTCATATTTGACCTCTGACTGTGCGAGCGCTGTCAGGACGGTCAGATCAGAATCCATGTGGTTGTTTTCATTGTAGGGTCAGAGTCTGTATTCATGCCACGAGTGGCACTCCCAACATTCACCTGGCTTTGTAGAGCGAAGCTCTTACAGATCGCCAAGGTACATGTCACTGATCCAATATGATTATTTTACTCATGAACAGGCAGCGAGCCACAAACTCTTCAGTTTATTAAACTACATGCAGGCTGAGGTATCTGTCCTCAGGAACGTCTCTGTCCAGGCCCCCGAGATTGCACACAGTGCTGTCCGTGTCCTCGGACAGGCGCTCCCTCCTCTGCCTCTCTAACAGGTGCGTGTTGTGTTGCAGGTATGGCCTTCCTCCCTGCCAGCGTGTCCTACCTGATAGGGACAAACCTGTTTGGAGTCCTGGCCAACAAGATGGGACGGTCAGTGTGCGAGCATCGTTGTGTCTCAGTTTCACTGTGAAGACTCTCACAGGCAGTAGTTCAGTTCTCAGAGGAAGAAGTGTAATCAGCAGATTAACAGATTAAGTGTTCTGCAACATGAGTCCTGTTCAGACCTGATCCTGAAGGTTTCTGGTAAACCAGACAGACAGATAGACAGGGGTCTGATGGGTGTTTCTGTCTCCAGGTGGCTCTGCTCCATGTTGGGGATGTTTATCGTTGGCATCAGTCTGTTGTGTGTAAGTACAACATCCATTCAGCAAATTTCAAATTTAGGTTTTACATAGAAATATACAGTATCAGCTTGTAAAATATGATGCATTATTATAAATTAAAGTACCCAACACTGTAGGAAGCAATTGAAACTGGCTCCATCTTAACCAGTTAAAACATGAAAATACAGTTTACATATTAATAAATCAATAACAAAGATCAAACAGTATTAGAGTATAACAGACAGAGAGCATTCTGTACTGTTACTTTTCATACTTTATTTTTTGATAATACTCTGATGTTTTTACTTAAGTAAAATTTTAAATGTACTCGAAATGAAGTGTTTTTCTACCATGGTGTTACTACTTTTACTTAAGTAACATAAAGTTGAACAGTTCTTCCACCACGGGCATTTGTATCCAACATCCATCCATTTGTGTCAACTGTCCTTACATCTGCTTTCACCAACCAAACTTCATGTTAAAACAACCAATTTAATGAGTATTTTATCAGAACTTTTTAACCTTTTCAGTTGCCATTAACATCACACTACATGTTTACTCTCTGTGTGTGTGTGTGTGTGTGCGCACATCAGGTTCCTTTTGCCACCAGTATCTACGGTCTGATTGGACCAAATGGAGGCTTGGGCTTTGCTATAGGTGACTATTAACACACTCGTTACCTCACTAAATCTCAAATGTTGAAGGTGTTGCTAGGTGACACAAACCCTTCAATGTGTTATAGTAACTGTGGAAACAACCATCCAGCAGTTTTTTTGGGGGGAGGGGAGCAGTTTTGATGATACTTAATGTCTGAGTGTGATGATTTCTGCCCATCAGGCATGGTGGACTCCTCCATGATGGCCATCATGGGTTACCTGGTTGACATCCGTCATGCCTCCGTCTACGGCAGCGTCTACGCTATTGCTGATGTGGCGCTGTGTATGGGCTTTGCTATCGGTAAAACATACACACACAAACACACGGTATCAGTGTTGGAGAGTAATTAAGTACATTTTCTGTAACAGTATAGATTATTATACTTACTGGTTACTTTGTGGATTAAGATTAAACTACCCACCCAGGATATATAAAGTGATAGGTGACATGGTTGATGGGAAATGTGGTCCTGTTTTTAAAAGACAGCATTAACAATGTGCTGGTTTAAGACTAAATGAGTCTTTAGTTTTCATGAATATGATCATGGTGGAGATCTCCCTGTTGTTCTAGGTCCGTCCACAGGGGGCGCACTGGTCCAGGCGGTGGGGTTTCCCTGTCTCATGGTGTTTATCGGGGTGATCAACATCCTGTACGCTCCGCTCTGCTTCCTGCTACGTAACCCTGCTGTTCAGGAGGAGAAAATGGTAACTGATTACTTTATAAAGAGGGAACTAGCTGTATCCCTGACGCTCGGCAGACCCTGTATGGACTCGGCCCGATGTTAGCCCTGAATCTGTTGCTCCCGATTGACTTTAGAATTAGACCAAATTTCAGGCACATCGGTTGTTGTTTGAGTGCAGTATGAACAGGTGCAGACCAGATTGCGTTGTGTGGACAGAATCAGCAGAGACCAGGCTAATCGAGCTCTGGCAGCACACGTGGCTGTACAAAAATATTTTCTTCTTTTTTCTCACTTTCAGTACAAATTGCACTACATATAAATGGTGCAAGCTGCTGGTTGGCATCCATGTTTACTTTGGTACAAGAGGAATTGGCGTGATTCTGCGGGATTTGGATCGTCTACTGTCCGAGTCGTTCAGTGTGTTGCTCAGTGTTAAGGTGTGCATGCACACCGCACAAAATCTGCACAGGTTGATAGAAACAGTCTTTAGGTGTGGCCCGTCCAGTCTCTGTGGGTTTTAGCCAGTGGTCATGTGTTTCCCCACATTTAATACAGAATTGGCACTTTCAGCATTGTTGTTGTGGGAAAAGCTGAAAATCCTCCCCGTCTGTAGTGCTGAGAGAACTGCAGGGTGAATGTATTCCCAAAGAGACAACACATCTGTAATGATGACTTTGTTATTAAAGTCAACGCGCGCGCACACAGTGTGTAGCAAGAGTGTGAAGTCATTACACAGCACTCACACTGATCCCAGATCAGAAGCTGCTGCCTTCAAAGACATTTCTCCTTAAGTTACAGAGACGTGCTGCATATTTATCGGCCCACCGTGTGTGTCTGTGTTGCAGGCGATCATCGACCAGGAGTGTGTGATGCACAGGAAGAACTACAACACACACCAGGAGAGTCGCGAGTTTCCTCTGAGCGACTACAGCGAAGAAGAAGAGACGGAGGAGTGACCAACATGCTGATGTGTGACCTTCAGACTTCCTGTTGTCACAGGGCAGAACAGAGCAGATGTCGAGCGCTTAAAGGGACAATGTCCACATTAAAACACCCACAAGAACGGTTTTGATTTTTATGTTCAGTAAAGTTGTGACTCAAGCTGGATTTATGCTTCTCCCAAGATATACTACACATCTATGCAGACCTACACAGAGTATTATGGGTAACCATAGATTCCTGTGGAGTCCCTGCTGGGTAACCCGCCAAAATTATGTGCAAAAGGAAAAAACTCTATATTGCAGGTATGGTTTAACTACACGCAGCGGACAGCAGGAGAAATAAACTCGAGAATAAAAACACAGTGTAATTTTATGAAGCCAGTTTTT
>NW_018127906.1:1543892-1577232 GCF_001952655.1 Monopterus albus | reverse complement strand
GCAGCTGACCAGAGCAGTAGTCAAAACATGAAGAAAATAATGTGTGTGAATGTTGATTATGTGGTGTGTATCTAAAAACATACAGGACATTCAGGGACATGTCCGAACAGTAAGCCTCGGAAAATGTTATGATTAAGATTACGGCTGAGCATATCATGCTACTAGCAATATTCATCCTGCCGGCAGACTCTGCAAATCTAGTGACCTTGGCCTAGATGCAGCCTGCAGAACTCATGACAATGAACTGAGCATTTAACAGCCTGAGCAAGACATCCTGGCTACACTAACATTTTCTAATACAACAGATCTCTAATCACTATCTATCTATCTATCTAAGAAATTACCTAACACTAAATCGTGAAAGCCTGTAACACCCTTTCACCTCTCGTCCCTCATCTGGCTGAGGAGGGCGTCAATGATCAGACGTCGATGTAGGCTCACTGCCAGTGGATCAGAATAGACCTAGGCTGTGTCCGAAACCGCATACTGTGACAGTACGTACTGAAAGAGATTAAGTACCTACTTACTGACCGTTAAAACAGTAGGTACTGTATAGTATGAAGCCTGGTAGTATGAATGAGATTCGGACGTACTACATCCGCCATGTTGATACATCACGTGACATACGTTTTCATAGCAGCGTCTTCTTCGTTGGATAACTCCTCTCCCGGGGCATCATGGGATAGTGAAGTGTCCATCGTATGCACACTGCAAAATCCAACCGGAAGCAGTAGGTCATCCGGGTACTTTTCGCCTACTGTTTTTGGAATACTACGAATCCGGACATACTACTCGCCTCGCCTACTGCTTTTCGCCTACTATACAGTATGGTAGTAGGCGGTTTCGGACGCAGCCCTAGCCGCTTGTTGCGTGGTGACGTCACATTCTGTTTCCGGGTCCAAACATCGGTTCGTTCTCCTCCTCTCCATTCGCCACAGTGTTGTGTTCCCCGTCGCTTCAGTACGTCTGAGTCAAAAATCAGGATCAGACAGAGACACATAGTTCCCGCTGTAGGAGGAGCCATGTCGGGCGCCTCAGTTCCCGCAGTGTAAATCCCGTTCAAGTTGCCATGATCCAGGTGAGCTCCTCTCCAGCTTGGATCCACATGCACTGTAACGCTCCTGGTTCAGTCATCAGTACAAGTGAAGAGAAACCAGGTGCTGATCTATAACCTAATACTGTAAAACAGCACTAGCATTAGCTCCATGTGACAGCGATTAGCTAACGGGCTAGTGCTAATGCTAGCTCGTTTTGGTGACTGTGCACTTAGCCGCACAATTATCGTTAGCTTGCTCATCAATTTTAGAAATGATTGGTCCTTGGTGTCCGATAGAGACAGACAAAAGCACCTTATTAACCTTATTTTTAGCCATCCAACAATTAATCTGAAGAAGATTAATCTTTTGACAACCAGTTTGTCATTTTAAGAAAAAGCATCAACTTCTTAAATATGAACATTTTCTTAGTGCATAAAACAAACGATATGAATGATACGTTTCTTACATTCTAATCTATAATTGATTTTATCCTGTAAAAGATAATAAGAGGTGGGGCACTTAATTAAGTTTTATTTGTAAACTTCCCAAACACAGCAAAAAAAATAATTTCACTGCACTTTACATCATAGGATCAAGACCTTTCAGTACTCACAGAGAGAACCCAAGTCCCAGTTAACCAGACATACATTTGCCAAAGCAACCAGACAGTCTTACTGCAAATGAAAAAGTACCGTTTGAAAAGCTCCTGAGTGGCGGGAGAAGAGGGACTCCTGCTGGGTCTAGTCCCTGTTCAGAGGGGTTCCAGATGAAGGGTCTGGTCTCCCTGAATTCTATTTAGTGTTTGTACAAAATAAGCAGATATGATGAGGAGGCTATTGAAGAAATAAATTCATGAATCTCCACTATGTATAAATCCCTTAATTATTTTAAGGGAGTTTTGCAGGAGTGAGAAATGTGTAGTGATCATTCATTAAATCGTCTGTCTCAAATCACGGTGTTACTTGCGTCTGTATCTGACCTCTGACCTGTGTCACCATTAAAACCTGCTGTATCCTGGACTGCACCTGTTTACCCGTGTGTGTGTTTGCACCTGTCCTCACCATGTTAAACTGAGCGGGGTCAATGACAAGCATCCGGATAAAAATCAGCTCATGTGTTCTTGTTTCTTATCAGCTCTTTAATTTCCTGTGGCAGCTTCTTTCTTCATCAGAGAAAATCATGACAGGAGCTCCGTCAGATGGAAAAGCAAACAGGAAGTGAATGAAAAGCTCACAGTTTTTCCTTTATGAGGAACCAGTAACTGCAAACACTGGAGTTATTAGCATTAGCTTTTATATGACAACAGAAACCATGTTGTATCACACAGGACGAGTCATGGCCTCAATTAGCTCACTGTTCATCAGACAGGAACGTAGTGTCCTCAGCTCCCTTTTTATGAATTCCACATCTGAATGTCTCTGTGTGCAGGTCGAGATGTTTGGTTGAAGAGTAAAAATGCTTTTCATACAAACAACTCTTAGCTTCGGGCTAACCTCCAGCTAACATAGACTGTCCTGAGCTAATCTATAGGCCTACCTCCCTGAACCGAACCATGAACTAACAAAAATCCTTGAGCTATTACAAACCCTGTACTGACAAATCCTTAAAACCTGAGCTTAAATTAACCACCACCAAATCCAAACTCAGAGCGAATCATGAACCTAAATCTCCAGCTAACCTGAATCCCAACTTAAACTACACTCTTAGCAAAACCTAAACCCAGAGGGGGAAAGTAACTAAGTACATTTACTCAAATTTTGAGGTGTGTACTTTACTCAAATATTGTCATTTTTTTGCTACTTCATACTTCGACTTGATTTTACTGAAAAATATTGTACATTTTATTCACTACATGTATTTGATAACTTTAGTTACTAGTTCCTTTCCAGAATCAGATGAATCAAACCAAACCCAGTAGAACCATCATTCTCTATTGATCCCAGTGGGAAATCCATCAGCTACCCAGCAGGATGGAAAGTACTTCACAGTATAAGTATATAAGGTAGTTACCACCACCTCCACCTTCACCAGCTGCAGCATTAAATGTGATGTATGCAATAATATATCAATAATTGTAGTATAATAATATGATGTGCATTCATGTGTAATGTGCTATTCTGCATTGAGTACTTTTACTTTTGGTACTTGAAGTATATTTTATGCTAATACCAAAGTGCTAAGACCCCGATCAAACAGTTTGAGCAGTGTGTGCCTAATGCTTCAGCTGAGTGTTAATTACATCCTGTGACAGCGGATCACAGCGGCTTCAGAACTTTTCCTGCTTTGAAATATGAAGCAAGGCTGACAGTGGGTGTCACTAATCTGAGTGTGTGCAGTCATCAAAGGTCTGGGTTTCACCTCTGATGTGGTCGTGGCTGGAACCAGTAGGAAACAGCCAGGGCTTTAACTCAGAGCCTCTGAGGCTGATTTATGGTAAATGAGTAGGGGGGGGGAGCATCAGGTTTAGGGTATATTGCCTGTAAAACTGCCACTATCACTATCAGTGGCGGAGAGGAACTACATACATTTACTCCAGTGCAGTTCTTTGTTACAAATTTGAGGTACTTTTTGTGCCACTTTGTGCTTCTTCTCCACTACATTTCAGAGGGAAATATTGTACTTTTCATTGCACTACATTTAGAGAGCTGCAGTTACAAATATAGATTTTTGCACAGAAAACATGAAGAGTTTTGAAACATGATGCTGGTTCTAGACTCAAACTGCTGCTGCAGTTAAGAGCTGAACTGATCAGTTGGTTTAGAGGATTTGATGCTTTTCTTTTTAATTATTTTTATGATGCTTATTTCTTTTTAATAATGTTGAGGCTTACTTTAGAAGGTGTCACTTCTGTTTAATTTTAACACACATTTTTCTTAACATTTCACATAGTTTTTACGAGCCAGTCAGTGGATTAATCCAAACTGTTAGGACCAACAGCAACATGCTGCTAACGACCTGATAATATAATGCACAGTAACCAACATGGGCTAGTTTTCTGAATTGAGTGCTTTTACTTTTAAGTCTATATTTTAACTTGTGACAGAGTATTTTTACAGTGTGGTATTAACTTAAGTAAGGCTCTGGACTACTTTCCCACAAACCACAGGGTCTGACTCTGCTGTTTGTGGGCAGCAGACACGCTGATCGGTCAAACGTGTGAACATATTGTGTTGTTTGTGAAGCTGTAGTTGAGTTGATACCGGTGACTTCATCGTGGTTTGGTTTAAGGACACAAGATGTGAAAGTATATATTGACTTTACATTTTTTTAAGACTAAATCTTCTTCACCTACTGCACTTTCCTGTTTTCAGATACCTAATGTCTCTAAGCAGGGGCGGACTGTGAAACTAGTTGGCCCCTGGGCATGGCCAAGTCAAAGGCCCCCAACCTCCTACAGACAGAGAGACGGAATAACTGGTGACCATTTTTCTCTATTTCTTGTCAATCTGTCACTCTTTGCAGTTGTTTTGACTTTTTGTAGTTTGTGACTGTGTGTGGTTGTTATGCTTTTATTATTGCTAACTGGTGTGTGCCTTTGTCGGAAATTTGCCTCTTTGTGGTTGTTTCAAACTTCAAACAGAGGTTCTGGACCAGGGGCCTCTCTAAATCCTCAGGCCCCTGAGCCCCAGTAGGCCACCTCACTAAATCGTTCATGTCTCTAAACCATAAGAAAAACTGAGAAAGTGACACCATCCATGATAAAAGACTATGGAATCCAGCTAAAAGCTCTGTAAGAAGTTAGCTTTGTTAAATTATTTCCAAAGTCAACAATGAACTTTACATGTTTTGCATGTTAACTTTTAAATTTTATATTCTTTTATTAAGTCTGGTTTTATTAGACCTTTTATCTTAATAAAGATCCACATCTTTAATTATCCTTCACAGATTTAGACCATTTTCTACTTTGTTCAGAAACTGAAACAACTCTTCATCACTTTCAGATTTTTTATGGTTTTTATATTTAGGTATATATAAATAGCACTAGTGGCCTGTGAATGATTAGTAAAACTGAATGTGCTTTTAATAGTCAAATGCTGTGCTGCTTATGGTGTATGCTCTTAATCCGGCTGAGCTCAGTGGTTAAATGTACACATAACACATATTTTGTTTTATATTAAAATGAATACTTATTCTCTCAGTAACAGATTTTATTTATTAAATTATCATTAATTCATGTGGAATTCAATAAGAGCATTGAGTCAAAATGTGATGTACATTAAAATATTAAAATTATCATAGGGAAAATATATTTTGTTTTAATATAATTTTACTCCATTTCAGGTTTTTACATATTTATATCTGCAATTTTATCATCTGTGTTTTGTGTCATCAGTAATGAAAGAAGTACTCAGTCTTTAGCAAAAGTAGAAAAACCAGTGTACAAATACTGTTACAAGTAAATGTCCTGCATTCAGCATTTTATTTAAGTAAAAGTTTCCGAGGTATTAGCATCAAAATACCCTTAAATGATAGTAAATGTACTTAGTTACGTTCCATCACTGTGCTCCATCATCGCTGCACCTTCAGCCTTTTTGTTCATTTTAATAGGAACCTTTTAGCGGCAGGAACCTTCATTGGGACGTTGTCCCCAACCGGAAGGTCGCCACGATCACACTGTCCCTCCAGCTAAAACATCTGTGTTCGTTTACATGCCGAGAATGAGAGATAGATTTATGTAAAGCAAAGTGAAATTAGTTTGTTTCTTCTTTCCAACAGCAGAAGACAGACGCGAAGTGAAGGAAGCGGCTGATTCCAGGTCAGTGTTTACTTCGTGTCTTTGGACGAAACGACGCTAAGACGGTGAACAACAGACAAACCCGACAGTCTGAGTTCAGATACAAACATTTATTCCAAAGAGAAAAGAGGCTGTGACACGTGTTGAATGTCTCGGATTCACACAGTGAACTGCGTCAAAGCGCTGAATTAGTCCCATGAGACCCCGAGGGGCGTCACATGGAACAGACGACACGGGGCACTGTCACGCTGACAGCGTAGGAAGACCTGCACGTCCTGAGCTCCCTTCATTACGCTAAAGAAGCTGTAATCTGCCGAGGAACCGTCGGTCCCTCCTTGAATTTACGATCCGAAGTGGCTCGTTTTAGGCTGGGAGACAGATTGTTCCACGGAAACGGCGCAGCTGCGGAGTAAAGACGCCACATCTGGAACAAAGCCAAATTAATTATAAACTGTCTCAGGTCGTTTTAAGCAGGTCTACAGTTGGTTTTTCAACCAGGAGTTGGAAGCAGAGTCAAAGCCTGGAGATGAGAAAGTTTTAAGAAGAAACTGATGTTAATCTCTTTTCATAATCACCGTTTATATACATTTCCCGCCTCATTTTTATTCTCTCTTCCTTCTTTCCATCTATGTTTCTCTCCACTGCAGGATGGAGCTTACATCTTTACTTCATGACCTTCATCTTCCCGCCTCCTCGGAGAAGCCACGCCCCTCTCCCGCCCTCCCTCGAATCACAGAGCTTCTGTCTCAGCTGCAGGTGAAGCTGACAGGTGCATCTTCAGACTCTGAAACAAACTCCCTGATTGGTGGTATGGAGCACCTCCTCCAAGCAGCAGATTCTCATGGGCTGTTCTCAGCCAATAAGGTGCCAGAACAGGAGGAGGGTTGGTGGGCGGAGCTTCAGGTGGCATACGGCTCTCTGATCAGTGTTCTGATTGGCTATGCTGCTTTGCCGCTCTGTGAGGACAACTGTAGCTCTCTGCCAGCTGCAGCCTATGAGAGCGTCCCGAGCCGAGTCATCCCAGTGTGCTCTGCCCTCAGAGTGCTGCTGGGAACTTTAGGAAACTGGGAGAGAGGGGGTGGAGCCAGATGGGGATTGACTGGTCTGCTGCTGGCCATGGCTCCACCTGTGTGTGTCTTCGCTGTGACCCATTTCCAGGTGAGTCTAGAAGGAAAAGTCTGAGCATTGCTTATCACCTTGTCCACATCCCAGGCTCAGGGCTGATGTCAGACCTGATCTGACCAGATCAGGGAAACTTCAGCTGTGATGTGAACTTGTTGGCGTATATTGACACAGACATTGTGGCTGCAGCTGGTTGAAGAGCGTTGCAACACTGTGTGGTTAATACAGGTTGTCAGCTATTCAGGGTTTGTAGTAAATTGGCTTAAACGTCAAAACTGCTCTGCCAGAAAAAGGTGGACTGCTCCCTCTGGGTTGGCAGTGAGTTGCTGCCCCAAATGAAGGACTTTAAGTATCTTGGGGTCTTGTTCACGAGTGGGGGATTGACAGGCGGGTAGGGGCAGCATCAGCAGTAATCCAGATGTTATACCAGGCCGTCGCGGTGAAGAAGGAGCTGAGCCGAAAGGCAAAACTCTCACCTTACCGGTCAGTCTACGCTCCATCTCTCATCTATGGCCACAAGCTGTGGGTAGTGACTGAAATAATAAGATCACGAATACAAGCAGCTGTAATGAGTTTCTTTCGTAGGGTGGCCGGTCTCAGCCTTAGAGATAGGGTGCGAAGCACAGACATCCGAAAGGGGCTCGGAGTAGAACCGCTGCTCCTTCACATCAAAAGGAGCCAGTTGGTTCGAGCATCTTATTAGGATGCCTTCAGAGCGCCTCCCTTTGGTGGTCTTCCATGCATGTCCAACTAGTAGGAGACTCCCAGGCAGACCCAGAACATGCTAGAGAGATTATACATCTCATCTGGCCAGGGAATGCCATGGAATCCTGCCAGAAGAGCTGGTAACATTTTGCTGGGAGAGAGGGACGTCTGGACTACCTTACTGAACCTGCTGCCACCCTGACCCGACCTTGGATAAGTGTTGGAAAATGGATGGATGGATCAAAGCTGCATTTACTAAGACACAGTCTGACAACCCCTGTGTAGTACAGAGCGTGGTGTCTCCCAGCTACACCCCCCGCCTCCTGCCGGCCACCAGTAGTCATGTCAAACAGACATGGAGGAGCTCTGGCCAGCTAAACGTCTGAACCAGCGGCTGCCAGAGGGAAGAGGTGGCGTCTTTAGCACAGAGAGAGTGGGACAAAGAAAGAGCAACAACCAGGGTTAACATGGGTTTGGCTGTTTGACATGGAGAGGGTTAAAGGCAGCCAGAGGACTCAGACTGGATTCAGATGTGGTGTTCTTCCTTCTGGATGTGTTAGCATCTAAAGCTAACCTGTTTGTTTTGGTAGCATTAGCCGCCTAGCATGGTCAGGATTTTACCTTTGTGTTGAATTAATATGATTTTAATTTGGGAGGAACTGGAGCTTTGTGTAACATCAGCAGTAACCAGAGTGTTTTACTGGACTGACACAGTTATTGTTAGCCAGCTAATGCTAGCTTCAGACTGGAGGCTGTAGTTTGTACAGTTTGTCCCAACGAGGCATCCGTAGTTCACATCAGCTAACAGGACATGATGGGAGGGGCAGAGTCTCCCTGGAGCCTCCGGGCTGAAGAGGCGTTCGGAGCGGAGCTCTGAGTTGCACGGTTAGACTGGGAGCTGTTGAATGTCAGGGACTTCACCCACTGCTGAGGTGATGGAGAAGGGAAAATGATGTGAAGAGGTGTAGACGGCTGGGACGCTGTTTAAAGAACAACTTTATTGTTAAACCAACGCCGTCTCAGGTCGTGGCCTACGTCAGGGTCCTGGAACTGTTGATGTGTTTCAGTGTCTTCCTCTGTGTCCCTGTTCAGGATCAGGTGTGGACCAGCTCGTCTTCCAGGGTGGCGGCACAGACCCTGCATGAGGCGCTGCTGCGGGCGGGGGACTGGCGGGACTCTGCCCACCTCCTGATGGGGGACAGGGGTGAGGACGAAGAGGAGGAGGGGAAGAGCAGGGGGATTCTGGGAGGTGTCCTGGATGTCCTGCAGCCTCAGCTCAGCAGGTGAGAGACAGCAGCTGGTCCCTGGGTCAGTGCCGGACCAAAGTGCAGCTTTGAGCTACTTGTAATTTAAAAGTGTATTTTCATTCTTTGCTACTTTATGCTTCTGCTGCTCTTTCATTTAAAGAACTGTGCTTTGTACTGACGGTGTACAGTGTGCCGAATCACAGTACGTGTTCTAATCATGCTGAAGCTGCAACTCTCGCTGCTCGTCACATGAGTGATCTGAACAACATCTGGCCCGATTTTAAGCTCAGAGCCATGTCTATCTAGCTTTATAGAGTATTGCTATATTGCTGTACTGGTACTTTTATATAGTGCAGGATCTGAGTACTTCATCCTCTGCTCTGTCTCTGCAAACAGCCGAGAACATGGCGTCATAACAGGCGGTGGTTTAACAACACGTCAGATCTGAGTGAGCACATCAGGCTGCTCCCACTGAGCCTGTAGGTTCTGACGTCGTCTGGTTTATTACTCTGGTCTTGTCACGCGTCTCCTCCGGTTCTGTTCAGATCCGGTTTAGTAGGAGGGCAGAGGCAGCTCCGTCTCTGTTGACGTGGTTCAAACTCAGCTGTTACCGATTTTGTTTCGTGTTTTTGTTCGATTGTATCAAAGTTTGTGTCCTGATGGAATCATTTGTCTGACCTTGGGGCTGTTGCAGGGACTCGTGGCAGCGCTGTGAAGCCGTGAAGCTGGTTTTTGCCTGGACTCTGCTGCAGGTCAGTTTTCACACATTTACACACCCCATCAGTTTAGTGTTGTGGCCAGACAGTACATAAAAAACGATGTGGTGCAAACACAAACAACAGCCAAAACAAAGCTCCACTTTGGTCTCTTAGTACCAGGTTTCCCAGACGCCTTGCTGTGAACGCCGTACTTGTTCAGTCTTTTTCTAACCGTGCTGTCGTGAGCCGTGTGATGATGTGATGAAGCTCTTTGCTGGCCGTACTTGTTCAGTCTTTTTCTAACCATACTGTCATGAGCCGTGTGCTGATGTGATGAAGCTCTTGGCTTCTTATGTACATCTCTGACCATTAAACCACCTGACCTCTGTCTGATGACCCCACTGTCACTGGGGTTATCAGACAGTGTTTGTTAATGCACCTTTAATGTTTTGTCCCTGGGGGGCCACTGTACTCAGACTTCATATTTTTGAAGACTGTCCTAATGGTCTGCGCAGGTGACTCGCCCCTCTCTCTCCCTTCACCTGCCTCGCCTCCTCCCCCCCTCCCTTCTCTTCAACGACCACTACAAACCAGAGAACTGCATGCTGGGAGTTCGCTGTCTGCATCACATTGTGCTCAACACGGTAACAACAACAACACACACAGAGTTTGTATTGAACTGCTGAGCAGAACCATCTTCTGATGACGTGGTGGTGATGTGTGCAGCCTGCTGCGGATCTCCGACAGTTCAACAGAGCAGACGTCGTCTACCAGGCCTTATTCAAACACCTGTACACCACAGAGGCTGCTGTCGTACAGGTAACGCACTGCTTCCACAAAAGTCTTCACGTTTCCACCCTCTCCCTCATGTGCTTCTGTGGGGGTGGGCGGGGTCAGTGTTCAGGACCAGTGAGACCAGTCTGGGCTGAGCTATGAGGACAGCGTGCTGGTTCTTTGCCTTTAGTCCCGGTCAGCGGCAGACAGGCAGCTCTGTGTCAGGCTACATACCTGTGTACAGCTTCCAGGTGACAGCAATGATTGAACTCTGAGGTTGTTTAGTGCTGTGAACCTTCTGTCTGCAGCTGGTCCTGCTTGGTCTCCTGGATCTGCTGCTAGTTTTGGAGAAGCCCCCCTCCTCGCTCGCTCTCTCCTGCACACGGAGGAAGCCCTGTCGCCATGACGATGTCCTGCGACTGATCCTGACACACATGGAGGTGGAGCACAAGGTGGCGATGCGACGTATCTACGCCTCTGCCCTGCCTCTTTATATAGACAGGTGAGTTTGGTTTTCACACCTGGTGCAGGTTAATGGCGGGTTTCTGCAGGTTTAGAAGTAGCACAGCGAGGATACTCTGTTCAGTCCCAGTCTGAGCAGCAGTGGGAGAAGTACTGAGATGATTTACTTCAGTAGAAGTAGCAGTACCACAGTGTTAAAGTACTCTGTTACAAAGAGTCCTGCACTCAAAATGTTACTTAAGCAAACATACTACAAGTAAAAGTCCTCATTATACAGAAGGTCACATTTAACATTGTCTATCACATTTTAGGATCATGATGGCTGATAGGTTATTATGTTCATCACTTTTAATGTTCCAGCTGGTTTTAACCAGCTTATATGCATTTAATTTGAAGTAGTGCTTGGTAGCTTCCACCAGGGATCAGTAGACGCTGATAATTTGACTACTGTATGCTCTTTACCTGATTCTGAAAAGTAACTAAAGCTGTAAAATAAAGGTAGTGGAGTAAAAAGTACAATATTTACCCAAAATTTTGTGAAATCAAAGTACAAAGTAGCACAAAATGAAATTAGTACAGATACCTCAAAATTCTATTTAAGTTCAGTATTTGAGCAAATGTACTTAGTTACTTTCCACCACTGAGTATGTATACAAGTACTGATACAACTATTTAGTAAAAATGCAGTATTTCTTCTATAATAATTCACCATAAAAGTTTAGAGCATTTTATTTCTGTGAGATCTCATCACTTCCTGGTTGTAATCAAACCAGACGCGCCGGCGGCGGCCACAGAGCAACACAGGGTCATGTGTGTAAACAAGTGTGGTGGTGCCAGTCCGACATTTGGACGCACTTTCCCACGAAGACAGATTATAGTTAGTCGTCTTGTTTCTGGGTCTCAGGTGCGTTTATTTTGTGTGCGGTGCAGGATGGGTGTGGCAGTGTGCAGACACCTGCGGCGGCTGGACCGGGTGGTACTGGGATACCTGGAGATCAGAGATCCACCTGAAGAGACAAACCGGCTGAAGATCCTGGAGGCGCTGCAGAAAACGGCGAGAGCGGCCTGGCCCCGGTAAGAACCCTGACCCGGACCTAAACCTGGTTCTCGTCTGAACCCTGAAAAGGGACCAGAGGTCCTCGCATGTGGACGACAGCAGACTTGGTACAACACAGATTTACTTATTTTAAACTGTCCAGTGTTGAAGATGATCTGTGAGGAGTGGAGTTTATTTTTTCTAATTTGGTCATGATTTCTCGTTTTTCTTTGAGCACTTCTCTTCGATGTGCTCTGATAAAATCATTTCTCTGTGTGATGCACATCACCACCACAGGGATGTCGGGTTGGTTTTTACAGCGCATCACAGCTCACATACTGTTTGTGCGACTGTTGTTATACAGACAAAACTCCACCAACACCGACCTAAACAAACGTACGGTTGACCGTTGGTGACTGAGCCCAGATGGTTTGTGTGGAAACGTCAGCTCCTGTAGTGAACCCGTGTGTGTGTGTGTGTGTGTGTCAGGATGGAGTGCCGGGTTAACACATTGCTGCGTTGCTTGTTGAAGCTGCTGGTTAACGTCTCTGCGGACTCTCAGCTCGGTGACTCAGTCAAACGGAAGCTGCTGAGTGAAGCCAAGCTCTGTATCAAACTGCTGGATGCCGGCTCACGTGGAAAAATCCAGGTGCGTTTACCTGCACACTAGACCCCAGGTGTGTCAGTTAGTGCAGTCTGTGGTGCAGATGTTTGACTGCCGTACTGTCTCTCAGCAGGTAGACAGCGGCTGCTGCAGCCCTGATGTGCTGTGTTGCCTAGCGAATGTAACCGTGATGACGGAGAGGTGATGCGGACACCCGGCTCTGCTGTGACAGACTGAGAGCAGAGCTGCTGTCTCCTGACAGGACGTGTGAGTGTCAGTGTGGAGTCCCTCTGTGTCATCAGATCTCCTGTTTGGACCCACACCAGTGGAGCACCATGGCTCAGCGGGAGGACAGAGACCAGACGGGACAGTTAACGGGAGACGCCCAATGTCGGTCTGAGTCTGTGCACGAGATTTAATGGCAAAGAGAAAAGTGTCACCAGACTAAGCTGTAACAAAGTGTTTATGATCATCGTCCTTCATGCACAGGTCAGGTCTGTCACAAATAACATAAACAACAGTTTGATGTGTTTACAAAAGACAAAGCTGCAGTAAGTTTCAGCTCCCAACCAGTCCAGTATTGTCTCCCCGCTGTCACGTTCTCTGTGCTGCACGTCAGACATTAAAGGACAAGTACAGTTTATGACACTGCTCTGTGTCCATCCTGTAGTCACTGTGTCCACATCAAACCCCTTACACTTTACTCTTATCCACTATTTACCCAGCATAACCAGTACAGACTCACCGGCCACTTTATTAGGTACCCCTGTACACCTGTGTATGTGCTGCGATGCAACGCTACTGCCCTAACATCTGTGTTTATGAAGCTCAGCACGTTTCAGGTTTTGGAGAAATTGTCATAAGTTTATTAATACATTGTTATAAGTGTATACATGTATTATAACAATGTATAATAGACATGACCTGTTCCAGCTGCTGCTTCCTCCTCCACCTGTTCACTGAGCAGAGACAGCAGCTCGGAGCTCTCTGCAACACAAACACCACATCATGTCTGTGTGTCACAGTCTTCGTGTTGTAGTCTGTGTGCGACACCGAACAGCATAAATGGTGATGTCATACTGTTGAGCTGCTCCCGAGTGGCTGCTGTATCCCTGACCACTTCCTGTTTGAGATGCTGGGTGTAGTTGTGCTCCTCCCTCTGTTTGGCAAGCTCCACCTCCACTGCCAACAGACACCTGACACACACACACACACACATTATTAATAAGTGACATTACTGACCCATGTCTTTTTAGAGCGTAGTAGATTTAGCAGACAAGAGTTATTAAACAATGTGATAACCACATCTGCCTCTGAAGGAGCTGTACTGCGCCTGTGTACAGACAATATGGTTCACACAGTACACGTGTGTCCATGCGTGCACCTGTCAGCGTGCCTCCGTCTGGCCTCAATGTGTTTGCACTGCTCCTGCAGGCTGCTCCTCTCCTCCCTGCTCCTGCACAGCTCCTCCTGCAGCTCCTGGGCAGATAAAGCCAAATTCAGTTCACCAGGTTTGGCAAAACTGCTGGTAAGGTAGTAGCTCCAGTAGCCAGACATATTTCACGTGCACTGGACCATATGAGCCTCTTCAATTATGTTCTCATAGCATTGTCACAGGCTACGTGAAGTTTCTGTAGTGGAACCAAAAGTGTGCAACAGGCTTCAAATAAAGGCATCTTCACTGCATCTGAACTTGAGAATGTTTGCTTGTATATACAGAGTACAACATGGTCTCTAAATATTTTCATCATCTGTCATTTGTTCTGTGATGAAATATCCAAGATATCGGACCTTCTTACTGACACCAGTATTGCCTGACAGTTTAAAATCTGGACATTTGAAGCATGTGTCCTCTTTAGTGCTATCATGACAACACTCTTTACCTGCACTGTATTTGATATCATGTTCCACACCACACACAGAACAGACATTAAGGAGCAGCTGGAGACCGGCACTACATGGACTGGCGACCACAAGATCAACCAGTTCACTGGTGTATTACCAGTCATGCACCTAGTGTTACAAGCTTTCAACTGCCTGGACAGTCCATCCCTATACAGATTAAACGGGACAGAAACCCCTTGTCTTAACTCCACTAGGGACCCGTTTTATACACATGGTCCAGTGGCCATAACAGTGAGCCAATATTCTCACTTTACATTTGGACACCCCCCGTGACTCATTTTATCAAAGGTGCCTAAGACTCACATGATCAAAAGCTTTAGAAGCATCAATAAAACATATATACTGCAGAGTATATTACCTCCAGTAACAGCCTCTTGGCCATGGAATCAGCTGTCAAGGCCTGCTCATTTCAACAGAGAGACCAAACAGCATACTTATATCTCTCAGTGAGCTTCTTCCATTAGCACAGCCTTCATCTGCATCTACCTGCTATAAATTTGATTGAGTGCGTTGCAGGCATCAAATTCTAAAGTTGTTTATATTTACAAAATGCAGTGAAGTTGGTCAGTGAAAACACTGAAAGCCTTTTCTTTGTACTTTTGTCAGTTAAAGGTTCAAGCAAATTAACAAATCACAGAGTTGAGTTTTTATCGCATTTTGGAAAATTTCCCAACTTTTCTGGAAATGGGGTTTGTAGTTTGAAATTAATCACAACTTACAGGATCCATGGCAAAGTTGTCACCGACTGACCTGATGACTGTAAACAGTAAACATGCTGACCCACCTGCAGCTCTGTCCTCTGCCGTTTTGTGTCTTTGACACACGCCTTGGCCTCTGTCCTGCAGGACTCTACTTGCTGTTGCAGCACAGACAGTTCTTTCTGTGTCCTGTCGACTTCCTCCTGCAGTTTGTCCAGTGCCTCCGTCTTCCCATCCACCTCCTGCTGTTTCTTGTCCATGTCGTTCTGCAGTCCGTCCAGCTCGTCCCTCATCCTGTCCAGCTTATGCTGCTTCCTGTCCAGTTCGTCCATCGTTCTGTCCAACTCGTGCTTTGTCCTGTCCAGCTCATCCTGCTTCTTGTGCAGCCGTTGGTGCGTCTGGCTATGTTTGGTTTTCACGTTCTCCAATGCCTGCTGCTCTACAAGCAGCTCCTGAAGAACTCGTTTCAACTCTGGACACAAACACACACAGACTCAGAGGAGTGCTGCATAAACACCAAACGATGGCTTGGATGTGGTGTGAAAAATTGTGGAATACTACCTAACAATATATACACTATCTGATCTTTCATAGATTTGTACTTTTTATTACAATGGACATCTGAAAATGAAAATATAAATTTCCTGCTGTAGCATCATAAGCTGCCAAATATACTGTGAGCTGACATGAAAACTGCACACAGGACCCCCCCACCTGTCACCCAAAGCAGCCACAGCCTTAATTAAATGTGTAACTTTTAGCATCAATACATTTTAAATGGGTGAGTTATGCTAAAACTCACCCTATGCTAAGCTGATTTCAGACCAGCTCCATGTTACTTACCATATTGTTGGGATACATCACTTCCACCCAGAATCAGCAGTTTGTGCCTTTTGTATGCAGAACTGATGAGTAGAACCACGTCCACCTGTTCAGGCTTTGTGCAGCCATTCCAGTTCTTAAACCCACCACCTCCTTGTGTGCTGTTACCTGCTGTGTGTGTCCTGAGATCACACTGCAGTGTGTGGAGTTTCTTCTCCTCTGCTCTCAGAGCTGATGCTGTAGACCTCCTGTCACTCAGCAGAGCCTCCTGCTGCTCCACCAGCACCTACACAAACAGCAGAATACATCTGTCCACAGCTCCACTCGGCAGTTTGTTTCCACTGCAGGAACCCAACAGTCTCTAAGCTGATGTTCTCAGAACCTGCACCCATCTTGTGTTCTGCAAACCATAATGTTTCAGATCTATCTCATTACAAATGTGACAGCACGACGTCATGTTTTTATTCTGCTTGGTACGAGACCGACGTCGACATCTGTGGGAAAACCAGTGATGAAAAGGAGGGGCTGACAGTCAGTGTCCAACCCACACTGTGGTTTGTCAGCGTCCTCCACTTCAGCGCTGTGATCCTTTATTTTTCAGCCTTTCAATGCTTCCTCCTCGGACTGTCTGTGTGTAGTATTCTAACTCCTCGTGAGTCACTGTGGTTCACTGCAGCCATGAAAGCCTTTTCTTTGTACTTTTGTCAGTTAAAGGTCTCCAGCTTGCACACAGGACCCCCCCACCTGTCACCATGAGGACGCAGGGACTCTAGAGGTTAATGCATGTTCACAGTTAAAATCACCATGACTCACTGAATTTGCAGCTTATTTTCAGCTGCTTGGTTTGTTACAAATGCAAATGTGTGTTTGTGATACAGGAAACATGGTCCCATTAAACACATGGATTTAGATAATGACAGTGATATTTCTGTAATATAATATCTAAGATGAATGTACTCTTCATAATTAGGTTTATTCTTTGGTTTCAGTGCAGTGCCATCAGATCAGCTTGATCACAATGTCTGAAGTAAACACAGACTGAAGCAACAACAGAAACATAATCACAACAAATACCAACTTTAAAATATGAAGGAAATGTTTCTAAAGCTTCACAACTCTGCTTTAATGACATTTTGCTAGAAATGTCACACCTTATTCAAACAGCAAATAAAGTCAACAGTAAAATAAATACTGTAACATAGCGTGTCACTGGTGAAACCTTGTTTGTTGCTTGGTTTTGTCAATTCATTCAAACATCCAGAAGCAGCAGAGTCTGTTTTTTTCTTCTGTTTGAACTGAACCCTGCTGCAACATGGCAGCTGCAGAGATGCAGCTCACAGCCGGAGGACACGTCTACGTGTTGTATCTGTGCTAGTTGTGCTGTGATGTGACACGGTCCCTTGCCAGAAATACCGTATCTTGTGCACACAAGGCAATATCTCACAATATTGATAATACAGGTGATATTGTCTTAATGCTTTAATTTTAAGGACCAGTGTGCATGGACTACTTTAAATCAGCCGTGGGACTTTCAACAGTGGGTTAAGAGTTGTTCAGATATCGGTCAGTGCAGTAACGAAAGCAGAGAAATACGTTCTCTGTGTCTGTTGTTCTGTTTTACTAGTAAGTAGACCATCTTTTTCTAATGTTTAGATATGTTTTCAGTGAGGGGCCTGTCGTGTAACTTTCTCCTTCCTGCTCCTTTTCAGCCACAGAAGGGGCACAAGGAAACTTTATTTTGAATTCATTGACATGATCAGAATAAATAAATTAAAATGAAATGTCTAAGATAAAACAAATCATCAAAGAGGATGCTGGAAGGTCTGCACACATCTGATCAACAGCACTAACTCCTGAAAATATCTGAACATAGATGCAGTATAGCTTCCTGAACAAAACGCAAATGCGGTTGCAGGAGCTCAGGGTCATGGAGCTCAGGAGGAACAGAACCAGAGACGGTGGATACGACTGGTCACGACTCCTTAAGTTCACACGGTGGTGTCGCCTCCTCCTCCTTACCTTGACTCTGCTCTGCAGTCGCTGCTCCTCCTCTCGGACCTCCTCCACTCGTTTCAGAGCCGTCTGAAGCTCCTCCCTCCTTTGAACAAGCCTCCGATCCTGCTGCTCCACCTGCAGGGAGGACAAGGGTTTCTAGCCTGTCTTTTAACAGTCTGCCATCCACAGACACACACTGCTTTCACAAGGGACGCAAAGTGGACACCTAATCTCATAACTGCAAGATGATGCACCATTAATGTTGCAGGAAGGGACCTCTGCAGAACCTGGCTGAGAGCCGTCAGGTTTTTAGGATGTCTTCAGTATCACAGTGACTCAGTGTCAGTTGTCTGCATGGCCACTGGTGCACAGCAAACAGGAACTGGTAACAGTTAATTCAGGATACTAATGTTCCAACAACAAGTATAGGCTATACCGGGGCCACAGTGTGACTCACTCTGTACATTATACTTCCTGGTTGTACAAGTGAAGACTTTCTACACAATCTGTTCTCAGAACCGTCAGACACAAAGCCTTCTTCCTTTATGTGAATCATGTGTGTCTGCAGCAAAAGCTCAAATATTCTCCACCCTCTCCTTTAATGCTTTAAAGGTGGTTTATCTAGTGCCACCTGCTGGTCTGGGGTGTGTCTGGTTCCTCTGTCTGGTCTCAGCAGGTCAACATTCTGCTCTGTAAATTGACTGCGCCCTAAACAGGACTACGCCCATTACCCTGGTGTGATCTCAGTGATGTTTGGGATGCACACACCAGGAGAAGACTATGTTTTTGAAAACAGACATGATTTCACACTTTACAACAATTAAAATATTGGAAAAACAGTATTTCAGATGTGAACAGGTTGTTTAATTATCTGAAGATGAAGATATGAGGTCACCTGACAGTTGACAGAGTCCAGGTGGTTCTGAGCCTCCTGACAGTGGGACAGCACATCAGACAGTCTGCGTGCACACACACACACACACACACACACACGCGGCACAGACTTCTAAATCAACATTTTGGTGATTTTAGGTGAAAATGCTTTGTAGAAAATCCAAACTCAGAACAGCAAAGCAGAGCCTCTGTGAAACATCTGGCAGCTGTGACAGTACTACACCTGTCTGTGGCTGACTGGAGCTTTGTGCTGAGCTGTTGGAACTCCTGGTTTCTGCTCCTCAGCACCTCCTGCACCTTCCTCAGAGTCTGCTCCTCCTCCTGCCTCCTCCTCCTCAGACCCCCCATGTCCTCCTGCAGCTCTCTAGGACATCAGTTGGTACATGACATGTGCATGAGAAAGAATCAGTTGACCCCAATGCTGATAGCTGAGCATCGAGGGCAGAGGTCAGCCTGTGGAAGTTTACCTGAGGCGCTGTGTGGCCTCCAGCAGATGGGTGGCGCTGTTGTGAGCTCTGCGCTGCAACTTGTCTGCCGTCCACTGAGCTGCACTGGCCTGTAGGAAGCAGGAGGACAGAAGAGGCACAGAACGGTCAGTGCTGTTGCTCTGGCAGTGTTTAGACACGAGTGTTCAAGATGTTCACGAGCCCCAACACCTCAAGTCTTTAAAGAAAAAGAGGTGCTGCTGTTGAATGATCTAAATGCCATTTTTAATGCTGTACCACAAACTAAAGCTTTTCATTTTTTTTATTAATTCAGGAAACACTTTATTTTCTCTGTGGGATTCAAAACAGACAAATGTCTGCAGTGAGGCAACTACAGTATCTACAGTAGCTTATAGGCTGCCAACAACAGATAGTACATTAGACTGCCTTATTTTTATCTCTCAGTGGTTATATTTGTTTCGTGTCACTACTACAAATATAAACAACAAAAATATTTCTGATGCTCCAGAGGAAACAATATTTGGAGTTTAGCTGAAAGTAAAAACTGTGTCCACAGCTTTGACAGGGCTGAGCACAGCATGATTTCACTGCTGATCACCCGTATGCTGCGCAGAAACACACTTGATTCAGAAACTCTATGGATAATACAGAAGACTTATGAAGTTCCACCTGCTGTGCCATGTGCATAAACTGCACACAGTTCCTTTGGAGACATTAACAGCTGCAGATACTGCAACTTCCCTCTCTGGTGGTTATTATTCCGGTTGTTGGAAACATCTCGACAGTTAAAATGCACGCTACGGGTTTCCAGTTTAGCATGAGCCAGAAGTCTGGACAAACTCTCAGGTTTCAGGCGCCTTATGAAGTCAACCTGGTGTCTTTTACAGGAAATGGAACATAATGTAAAGCGCTTTGAGTGTACTTCAATGCGTACAACAGCGCTATATGAGACAGTTGATCCTTTACACACATTAACAGAATGAGGCAGGTTCTTTGTTGGAGTCAAGTCGGCTGAAATCTCTGCATCCTGCTTGATGGGTCTCGTTTGTGCGTCACGTGCCATGATGCATTAAAGGACCACAGACGGTTGTAAAAACTGAAACTTTCATCCAACACAAATGTTCAGTTCAGTGCCTTACGACTTTAATCAGTCTGATTTTACTCCATTACCAGAATAAATGTTGTGTGATCGGTTGTGCTTTTATACATTCAGCTTACAGACAGTTCTCACTGACTGCAGACAAGTTTGAATTTCTTACGTTTGAGAGGAACTGGACAAAAACTGAAGTGTGGCAGCGTTTACAACTGGGTGACAACTGGGTTAGGTATTAGGGTTAACCCTGTCCAACAAAGACTTTTTAGTAAATGTGAGGAGCTGATGCTTTTCTTTGTCAGACATGAGAATCAGCTGAGTCTCTGTGGATCTGCTGGTTGGACACAACAAGACATGTGGAGACGCCACCTTTGGCTCTGGAGAGTCACAGCGGGACTTTTTCCCAGTGTCTGACATTCTGGGGACAAACAGATCAATCAGGTCATCAGGACAATGATCAGCTGATTGATCAGTGGCCCTGCTGGTTGTGTCTCAACTCAGGCAGAAGGTTAAACCATAACCACAGATCTGCTATGTAGCATATTAGTGGTCCTGTTACAGAGAAGAACATAAGGCCCCAGCCAAACAGTTCGGCTCGATGACACCTTATTAAATCAGGTTTGGCTCTAACAAGATGTTTCTGTGGCTTCCTGTACAGACTGTGAAGGCTGCTGGAAATTCTCTGCTGTCATGTTTTCTTCTTTGCCTCCTGCTCTCAGTGCAGCTCATCTCACTCAAGCCCAACCTTTTAAAGACTTAATGTTCCTGTGTAATCATTCATGAGTCTGAGTCAAGTCTCGAGCCATTTAGCAATGAGCTAGAGTCCAGTCGGGAGTGTGTGTGTGTGTGTGTGTGTACCTTGTCTCTGGTGGTGTGTATGCAGCTCTGGGCCTCCAGCAGCAGCCTGTCAGCCTGGCGGAGTTCAGCTCGTCTTTTCAGAAGAGTCTTTTCCACACACTCCACCTCGTCACACACCTGCATCACACTCCTGTGCATACGCAAGACGAGAAGAAGTGAAAAACAGTCAGCACTTTAGCACACTCAAGAAACCAGCTGACTGTGGAGATAATCACCTTTATTGGCCAAGTATGTTACACACAAGGAATTTGTTTCCGGTACAGAACCGAGGAAGCCATCTGCGGCACCAACTCAACCAATGGCTCTAACCATCAGGGGGCAACTTGCCCAAGGACCCTTCGACACGTGGACTGCAGGCACCAAGATTCAAACCTCTGACCCTCTGCCGACAACTATACCCACCGAACCACAGTCGCCCCCGAGATCAGTGTTTACATGCACTGTGGTAACCTGGTGACTATCAGTCCTCATATACATGCAGCCAGTCCTCAGGTTTATCCCTCCAGCTGTGATGAAAGCCAGCTGTTACAGTGACAGCGTGCTACCTGTGTCGCCTCAGTGTGCGTCGTAGCTGTTTGGTCTCCAGTCGGAGTTTCTTCTCTTCCTCCAGCCTCCCTGCTTCTCTATGGACATGCTCACACTTCTCTCCCTGCTGACACACACATAGTTACACACATCAGCTCTGTAGGGTCGGACAAAATGAGCTCAAATCAATATTACCAGGGTTGTTTCACTGCTGTAATTAAAAGCCTCTGGTTCTCTCAGACTCAGAGCGGCTGATTCTCATTTACAGCGTTGAACACTACAACCACACACACATGCAGCAGCTGTTTCCTGTTGTCATGTGATGTAGTGAATGATAGAGAATCCTGACTCTGCTGCAGACACTGACCGTGTCTCTGTGTTCGGGGATGTTACAGTGCAGAGCCGTGCCCTCTGCTGCAGCACTGTAGACGCCGGCTGCAGGCGAGCTACACAGCAGCCAGGTGGGTCCAACCAGGGGAGTGTGGCTGTCAGAGAGCCCAGCAGAGACAACTGCAGCTGGCTCGGGAGGAGGAGGGGGAGTCCCTTCCCTGGAGCTCCTGTCGCTGCCTCCTCCGCTGTCCCTCCACTCTGCTGCTGCACAGAAAACACATCAGAGTCTGAACAGCTCAGGACAAGCATGCAGGCACATCTGAGCATCTGTGTACCTGTGTCAGAGTCGGGGTGTGTCGGAGGGATGTAGACCCAGTGCCCTCCTCCTGGAGGAGGCCTCTTCGGCTGTTGCTCCCTGTCAGGAGACCTGAGGTAGTGCAGCCCCAAACCAGAGTCCTGAGTCCTCAGAGAAACCAGAGTGTGAGCCTGAAGGAGGGAGAGGAACTTTTATTTCCCATTGTGTTTGCTAACGTGAAAGGAACAACTACTTTTGTCATTTAGGTTTATGGATATGTTAACACTGTGACACATTCAAAAATACCAACGTGGACACAGCTGTGTAGTGTAATGATTCGGAGGTCTGCAGTCTATGTGGGTTCTTCCGCTCCCACAGAACGAGTCTGTCTGCTACTGTAAAACCTGATCAGGTTAGCTCAAACTCTGTTGTAGGAAACTCTGATGGCAGGAGACACTTATACCCAAACAGTGGTTCTCAGCCTCAGGATGGGGGCCCTGACACGAGGTCGCAGGTTGATGAACAGAACAGAAAATCAGAAAGACATTTCTGTTAAGCTGAGATAGGTTTCCTCAAATCTCACAGTTTTTCTTGTAAAATGACTAAAAATTTCACAAAATAAAACAACAGCACCATTTCTTTAAAGGAGTTTAGACACGTGTCAGGGATTCTGGGAGGTTTTTATATCCACAGTTTTAAAAGAACTAAACTGAGGAAACACTGTTAATAAAGGTTCAGAGGATTAATGAGGACTAATTAGTAACTTCATTTGCTTCACTACTTCACTGCTCCCCTGCCTAATTACTTTTTCCTGAGTGAACCAGTGTGTAGAACAAACACACTGTCCTTTGCAGCAAGTTTGCTCATCATTCACACGTTAACATTCGTGTGTGTGTGAAAAACAAGGAGGTGATGAGCCTCACGCTGTGTCCAGGAGGTATGAAGCACCACTGTCCTCCGACTCTGGTCCTGGTCCGGCCCAGCTGCTGCCTCGGTGTGTGTGTGTGTCTCTGAGTTGCAGCCGGCTCGGCCCGCGGCTCGGCCCTCGGCTCGGCCCTCAGCTCCTCTGCTGTGCGTTCAGCCTGGTGACGGCTGCTGTCTAGCTCGTCCACAGTCTTCTGAACAAAACAAACACAATCTGTAACTTAATGTCAGGCTGCATCACCTGGTTGTCCTACTGAAAAGTTTCCTGTTTTATTAAATATAACCTCACTGACTAGAGATGCATTGTTATCAGAGGGTGTGTTTTTTCACTCTTAGTGAAGGGCTCTTCAGATCCCACAGACTTGCTGAGGTTTGGTTGTTAAGAACATATTTACTCCATCTGTAACACTGGATCAAGGTCTTGACAGTCACTGTGAGCTTTCTGGTTCGACTGTTGACATACAGAGCTACATCGGTAAATCAAAAGATAAAAACATCACCTATTGTCATACAGCATACTTCTCTTGTAATCCAGCTGAGACCGGGAACTGCAGCCCAGTGCAGGACAGGACAGCTGTTTCCTTGTTATAAATACAAGACAGACCTTATTGCAGAAAAGAATGCTGCTCCTCATTATTGTGTCTGTGGTGCGCTGTGACAGCTGAGTTGAAATATCAGCTGCCGGTGAAGCTACCAGTTTTAGTAAACACACAGACTGAGTGTCTGAACTGTAGCGATCTACTGCTAGGAACATTAGCATTGTAGCTAAGATGGTGCAGTTTAGTACAGCGTCCCTGGTGGTTTTGGTGGGTTAATCCTGCACAGGTCAACGTGGCACTCATGGCACAACACGTATTACGCCTGGTGCAAATAAATCAGGGTTTTAGGGTGATGACTTGGTTAAGTTGGAGTTAGTGTGTGTGTGTGTGTGCGTACCTGTGTATGCAGCAGCTCCACAGTGTGGTGCAGAGCTCTCAGCTGTTTGACAATTGACTTCAGCTGTTCTGCTGTCAGCTGATCAGAGTCACAAATGAACCTGCTGAGCTGCCGTAGCTTCCTGTTCAGGCGGCCAATGCTCCTCTGGTGCCCGTCGCTCTGTGAAAGCAGCTGGACCAAAGATGGGACAGTCAATCCCAGCGTGCACTGCTCACAGCATTCTTACATTACATACATCTCCCCTGTGTCACATCCAGTATAAACCAAGACCCTTGATAAATAGAATAAATGTTCAGGACAGAGATCTTGGTGTGGTCCATTTTTTCATCTCTGACCTGATGAAGACCCCCGCCAAGCGTCTGGTGGAGAGGGCCTTCAGAAACACTCTGACACCTGGCTTGACCATGCTGTCCCAGGTCCTGAGGTCACTCTCCCTCATGTCTCCATCATTGGGGACGGGAGGACTCTGCAGCAGCTGAGGGCTGGCTGAACGTCCTGACATATCTTCTATCCACCAGTATGTGGATGTTGTAACAAGGAGAAGATCCATTCTGGATTTACTGGAAGCATTCAGTGCTCAGGTACATCCTCCACTCTGACACTGTTTTCCGCTTCACACATCTGGTACTCACACGAGCCAGGGACACTGATCACTCCTGAATCCACAGCTCACTCTGCTGATGTCTGGTCGGGCATGCAGGACTTTGAAATGAAGAAGAGCTTTGGCAGGTGTTTTGTCTCTGCTGTAAACAAACTGCAGCCCTGACACTGTTTACAGACTCAGACCCACCTGTGTGTGTGTGTTTTATGGGTTGGGACACAGGCGTGGACATCTGCAGATCTATAAGGTCATCTATGCTTTGTCTCCTCCAGATTACACTATTGCAATGCTCTCTATTCTAGTATCACCAGGTGAAATCACCCTTCACTGGGTACCTGTGAGTCTTAGGGCTGATTTTAAGAGTGCACTGCTCATGTTTAACCCTATAAAACCATTTGTATCATATTTGATACATGAGGTTTCTGAGAAAAAAAAAATCACCAAAAATGCCCCATGTATCAAATGTGATACCAAAGAAATAGAAATAATCTAAATAATATTCCTATATGAAGTGTGGCATAAATTCCTATATGACTGGACTGTCTGTCTATGCATATATGGCAAATAAAAATCATGAATCTTAATTTTGAATCATGAATTATATTTTAGATTTTGTAAAAAGGTTTAATAAACATCTCAATTCCAGAACATTAGAATGTTCTGGCTATTTTTTGATATGTTGGGCTTTACATGGTTAAGGCTTTCATTGATCAGGCTCGACCACAGTCTCGACTGTCACCGAAGCTGACCGGGTCTTTCCTGTCTGAGCCCCTCGGCTGTGGAACTCAATGTCCTACATTAAATCTCTTCTTAGACTGCAGACCAAGAGCTCTGTAGCATCACATAAATAAAATGCGAGCGAACCGCTTGGATTTTCATTGATTTTGGACAAATAAACATCAAATTTTATAACAGTGTTGTATTATCTTTGACATCCCTTCAACTTATGTTAAAATGTTCACAATATGATTAACTGTTATTAAGCAATCTACTAATTACAGCTGTTGAATTAGTTTTTTCAGTGATCCCTGCCAGTCATGTGGGGTCACGGCTCAAACAGCTTTGAGAACTATTTTAGAACAAAGGAAGGAAGTTCCAAAATAAAAGCCCTTCTATAATGTTTGACTTTTAACGACAGTACATCATTTACTAATGTGAGGCCATTTACACTGACACTTAAGACTTTAACTGCTTGACTTTTATCTTTAACTTGTGCTGTTCTTACCGGACACACATAACATGGGGGACATCTACTAGGACATGGTGAAAACCTGACCTGCCGCAGCAGTGAGTCTCTTTCCTGCTGGACATCCTGAAGCTGGAGGCAACTCTGCTCCAGCTGCAACTCCTGCAGGAGAAGAGACAAGTAACAGGTGCTGTGAACAAAGGTCAACCTGGTCTCCGAGTCTGACTGCTCATGTTGAGCTGCACGTTGCTCACGTTTGCTCCAATTAATTCTGTTTTTTGCTGTTCGTCTGTGGCCAGTAAACACAATACACAAACTGTCGGTGTGGGCTGATGTAGACCAGCTGATACTGACCAGGTGTCTGTTTCTGCTCTGACTCCTCTGTAGTTTGACTCTCAGTCTCTCCAGCTCCTCCTTCAGCTTCCAGTCTGCCTCCTGATTCTGCACCGCACCACAATCCACCAGATCCTTGTCCCGGTCTACCTGGGCTTCCAGCTGGGCTTTGTGGCCCTGGTCCTGGGCCAGCTGGGCCTGCAGTCTGGTTATCTGTTCCTGGCTGTGGCTGAAGTCCTGCTGGGGCTGCTTCCTGCTGGTCCTGGTCTGCTGGAGGGTCCTGTAGAGGTGCTCCACACTTCTGGCCAACAGGACCTCAGGAGCGACAGGACTGCAGGGGGATGGCTCAGAGTCACAACATGAACAAACAGTGAGACACTTTGTGTACACACAGGCCTTAGTAACCTGGTCCTCCTCTGAGGCCAGAGCCCTTCACACCTGCTCCTTGTTACATAAATGTTGAACTGAACCCTGCATATCACATGGTGTTGTTGGTATTGGTATTATTACACTACGTGCACCTCTTTTCCACCACTTTCTTCTTCTTTTTTTTTTATAAATGGATGTATTAACCATTTAAACTAATTTCATTCATTGATTAATTGCGAGACTATTAACCCATTATGAGTCCATACACTAACTGGCTACTAAAGCTAGCATCAGAGATAGTGTATGAAAAAGGACTCCTGCACGCACGAGTCACCTGACAGCTCACAACATACAAGAAAATAGTCGCACTGTCTGTGAGAAAAATATTCAAGACCTTTATAAAAACTGTAAAACCTTTTAAAACCTTCTAAGGTGTCTCAAGTCTTTTGAGACCTGCAGACCCAGTTTTCAGTGGACTGCCCCCGTAAGGCACAGGGGAATTAGCTCAAATGGTAGAGCGCTTGCTTCGCATGTAAGAGGCAGTGGGATCAATGCCCACATTCTCCAGGACACTTTTAATCCTTCCTTCTCTCCCCAGTGGGCATCTGATTTATCACTGAACTGTGACTGGTAAGTTGTTCACCTGTAAAGATATGCCACATGGGGAGCTGGAAGACACCAGTTAAAGAGAGAACACTACTACAGTAGTACTGCAGTACTGCTACCTGCTCTTGTCCTCATCCAGCTCCTCTGGTCCAGGGTGAACCTCCTGAGGATCCAACAAGGCCACTGTAAACTGGTCCAGCCGAATTCTGGTCTGGTCTAGGTGGGCTGTGGTTTCATTATACTGGGTCCTGGTCTGGTGTAACTGGGAGTCGGTCTGGTCTAGTTGGGCCTGAAGTCTCTGGACAATGTGCTGGAGAGATGAATTCTCATCCTGCACAGAGACAGACACAAATACTAGAGAGTTCAGCTGTGTGAGTATGTCAGCTAAATATTGACGGTTCACTACTTGTGATCCACAGGCTGATTCACGGCAGCAGCCGACCGTCCTATCGTCTTTTTAGACTTTCACCAGTTTGCACATTAGTGCTTGTGTGTGTGCCACCATTTTTTCTTTCATGCTCTGGCAGCACAAACGTGCTGATAAAGGAAATGTGTTCATGTACTGACCTGCAGCATGTCGATGGTTGACTGTAGCTGAGACTCTCTGATCTCTCTGCTCTGTTGCTCTTTGTCTACAGTTGCCTGCAGAGCATCACGCTCCAACTACACACACACACACACACACACACACACAATACATACACACTGAAACCAGAGGTGTTGTGCTGTGTGTGTTCTCTAGTCTGTTAAGTTCTGCACCAGTGTGTTTTTTGATGTAGGACCACAGAGAATCTCCAAAATCAGACATTTTTCAGTTCCACACAAACAAAAAAGTAATGCAACAACAGTTTTACATTTGTGTAAATTTTTCCTGTATAAAGTCAGATCTACACTTTCAGGAGGAGGAGGAGGAGGTGGAGAAGAGGAAACAAGATAAAAGATGTAGCTAAGCAACTGTTACCAAGTGTTATTAGTAAAAATTAATTAAACTGTTTTAAATGACATGTTACCTGTCCCACTGTGGCCTGTCGGGTTAGCTCCGCCCTCAGCTCCTGGAGCTCTGCCTCCAGCTCCACCTGCTGTCTGCTGCTCTCCACCTGCCTGCCTCTCAGAGTCTCAGCCTCCACACGCAACACAGACAGCTCCTCCTGTTGCATGGACATGTTCTACAGACAGATCGTTTTAGTTTTAGCAACAGAGCCACATGGATTAACCGTCTCACCATAAATGAAGTGGACACACAGGTCAGTACAACCAGATTTCAACCTGGAACGTCCTGTGTCCTTAACCCAGGGGAACTTGAAATGCTGATGTGGTTGGTTCCACTTCAGTGTTGCTCACTATTTACACATGGACAGAGCTAAGCTTCTCGCAGCTCAGCTAAGTGCACTGAGTCAACAACAACAGTGCTCAATAATCATGGGTACAACAAATCTGTAACATTATATCAGGAATTGGAAAGTCTGGAAAAACTTCCCAAGGTTTTTATATTGGCTTTGAAGTTCTGAAATTGTTTTTCACATCTAGCTGGTATTAAACAATGTTATTTCCAAACTGGAGAAGCAAATGCACAGAACAGGAAGCAAATAAAGGTCCTTTCAAGTTCCATTTCACTCCGAGGTTCTCTGCTTCCAAATGATTTACCTCCTCCACATTGGATCCCCTTCCTGATGCTGAAACATAAGGGGGAACCAGACCGAGCAACCACGTTTCCTTGTATAGGGGAATTAGCTCAAATGGAAAAGTGTGAAAGCTAGTGGGATCGATGCCCACGTTCTCCAAGAGAGGACACTGAGCTAGTAACCATTCATCATGCCTGTAAACATATCTCCCAGTACTGGAGACTATCAAACAGTTGTTGAACAATCAGAACACCAACTTGCAGACATCTTCACCGCTGCCGCTCAACCTGATGAAGTCTGTGTTTTACTATTAAACCAATATGACCGTGGTTGTAATGCAAGGGGAACAAGCACCTGTGTGAGAGTCCTGGCAGTGTCCTCCAGCTGGCTGCAGTGTCTCTGGCTGTCTTCCAGGTGAAGCTGTAGACTCTGGTTCTCAGTCTGCAGACTGAGAACCTGCTCCTGAGCACGACGAGCCTAAAACACAACATATCACACTCACGCTGTCGGAACATCTCAGTTCATTTTATTATACTCACAGCTTCTTTACTTGCATCTTTCTGTCTTTTCCAGACTTTGAAGACAAAGTTAAATGGACTCAGACTCCCCCCCCTGTCTTATAACCCCAGTGACAGTGAGACAGGACATGGTGCCTCAGCTACAACCCCCTCCATGACCCTCTGCTGCCTACAGCCTCCTGTTGTTATTCCAGCTTCTCCACCCTGTGTTGTCAAAGTACGGTCTGTAAATCAGCCCCGCCTGCCGCCTAGCCAAGGTTAGAAGACGGGTTTTTCCAGCCGCCAGTCATCATTTAATAGGAAATTAACTCTCCTAAAATGTGGAACAGTTTGCTGTCACTATTAGAGCTTCAGCCTCCACCGATACTTTTAAAGCGTGTCTTCAGACACATCTCTTTAAATTAGCTTTTTAATTGTTTTGGTCAAGGCGCAGCGCTCTTGCCCCAGCACCCCGGGTTCGAATCCAGGTTGCGTCAGGAAGGGCATCCGGCGTAAAACACGTGCCAAATGTCGACATGCGAGTCGTCAGTGTGACGATTCGCTGTGGCGACCCATAAATGGGAAAAGCCGAAAGTGACTTTCTTTCAATTGTTTTTATTCAGATAATCAGTTTGTATTATTTTGTCACATCCTCTTGTCATGTGTTGTTTTGTTTCATTGTTCTTGTGTTTATTTTGGTTGTAATCAATGACATTATCTAAAAATGTCATCTGCTTGTAAAGCACTTTGGTCAACATCTGATGGGTTTAAATGAACAAGAACACAGCAGTGAGTTCTAAGTGTCAAACACATTTTAGGATACGGACTTTGCCAGGTAGAGATCTGTTGGATAAACCTCAACATACCAATGACTGTAAACTTCTAAAGTTAATGAGAATGAATCATAGTTTCATTCATTCTCAAGAGAGATTGTCTAGTTATAGTTTCATTTCAGCTTTCTAAATCAGAGCTTACACAAGACACTTTTTATTGTCTGTCACTGCAAATTGAACATGGTGAAACTTAGTGAACTACTTTACTACTAAAAGAACCACTGCCTAAAGAACTACTAAGATTTCTGTGATGCTGGTTTTGTGTCTCCACCTGCTCTCTGAGGCCACTCAGGTACTCCTGCAGTCCACAGATGATTCCCTCCAAATCTCTCTGAAGAGCTGCATTTGACCAAATCTGACCTGGAAGAGGAGGACGAGAGATGAGGAAACAAGATGCTTGTTATTTATTAGTTTCTGACAGCCAATCAAATGTTTCTGGTCCAGGCAGCTGCCCTGTGATTGGCCAGCCATTTCCTCACCATCAGGCAGCTGCTGCTCGAGCTCTTTGATCTCCTGCGTCTCCATGGCAATGCGTGACAGCAGGTCATCGAGGCGACCCTCCAACTCACTCTGCTTCCTGCTCATCCTGTCCAACATCTGTCTGCAACCGGACAACTGAGCATTCAACTGGGCCTGGGAGGGAGATGTCAGCCACTCAGAATAGGTTATCCAATCAATCAGTTTCAACCATTGATGTAATCAGGACAAGTGACACTGCTTCCAAACCCTGTACATAAAAACCACCCAGATGTTTCACGTTTCGGAGTTTTTGAGCCCATGGAGCATGCTCAGTAGTGCCAGGCCAGCTGACTTCCTGTTGGCTCCCCTCAAACATGGACAGGATGAAGTAACAATACCCTGTGGCTCTTCTAGAGTTTCCAAGTGATATTAGATCCAGTTGTTCTGATAATAAAATAAGTCACTGATTCTCAGAAAAATGTATTCACTGTTTTACAACCACTCTTTTGGCAGTGATTCTCTATGGGAGACAAGCTTTTTGGGCCAGTTTGCATCACATGATGAATGTGGAAGTTGTAGTAGCAAGGTGTGTAGACCACCCCAGACCTGCTTCACAGTCCAGTGCTGTTCCCAAGGAGCTGACTGCCTCTGACTGGACTGCTCTGAGTTTGTCTTCTACTCCACCCCTCTTCTGTGTCCTGTAAACTCAAACACCAGCCTCTGCATTTGAAACCTTTCTCAGCCTCTTCATTTTGGTTCCTGGGCCTGAACACAGGCTGTATGGCTCTCACAGCAGACAGAGGAGCAATGCAGTTCACTTCATCTGAACACATCTAGCATCTCTAATCACAAGAGCACAGGCAGTGTTGAATCTTTATGTGTGAAACAATCATTTGTAGGAAGAAAGAGTTAAAAGTCTCCTGGAGAATGTGGGCATCAACCCCACTACCTCTTGCATGCTAAGTGAGCACTCTACCATTTCCCCTCCACGCTCTCCTTTCAGCTCCCAAGGCTGAAAATAAATCTGAAATAAGTGGCTCATATGTAAACTGGTTGGTACCTCATGCTGGTTTGATGTATTTTAATGTTTTCCAGCTTGGATTTAATCTGCTCTCTAAAGAGTCTGATCAGACAGCTGCAGCTGATCGACAACACCGCTGTTGGCTTGTGAAGCACTAAAAGGATTAATTCTGACCTGCTGCTCCGTCATAAACCACTCAGCCCTGTCAGATGGTCTAGGAGAGGTCTGCTTGCTGTCCCCAGACTCCAAACTAAACATGGAGCATTCAGTTTTTATGCTCCACAGAGCGGAACAAACTTCCAGTTCTTGAAAATCAAGGCTGAAGATGTTCCTGCTCGTTATTACCTTTCATTAAATTAAACGTGGAACTATGTGAGTACTTCATGATACTTAGGTCAGTCACTTTTCTAGCACAAACATGAAAACGTCATGGATTCTCAGACATTTACACACAGACAGGTATTTGTTGTACTCACAGCAGCCAGTTGAGTCTAGTCTGTTTCTGATTCTCTGTCCTCGTCCCCAGAGACCACAGGGGGCTGCTGGGTAACATCCTGCATGTGCTCCCTCCTCCTTAGTTCACAGTAAACAGCAACGTCACCTCCTCCTCTCTCAGCCCTCTCTGCTTTCCCATCTCTGCTCCGTTAGAAACTTCCCTTCCTCTCCTCCTCTCTTCCTTTTCTTTGGATCAACACAGGAAATTGTCATCCCAGCCAATCACAGATGCCAGTGACAAAGTGACAGCTCAAGCTCTGTCCAATGGGAGTGAGCTAAAGCTGGGCAATCCCTGACCCTCTGTTGTGGGGGTCCTGGGGGAAGGGGTGAGAGCTTCTTAAAGAGACAATAACCTGTTGCTTGTCTGCACACAGAGATTTACCACAGAAGCAAATACAGTGTGTACACATTTAATTCTTTTTCAAAGGTTCTTCACAAAATGTCACATATTACAATTTTACAAATTAATTTTCATCTATCTTAAACGTGTGTGTGGAGTACTTAGGCTGATTCACTGTCAGTTAATAAATTGTGCATTTGCTTGAATTCACAATGACATGAGGACACAATGTAGACACAGGAAGAACCACCTCCTTCAGGATGTCCTGTCAGACTCAGAGGCACGAAGGGCAAGAAGAAGGGAGGAGCCAAAGAAGGCTGTGAGGAGAGGGGAATTAGCTCAAATGGTAGAGCGCTCGCTTAGCATGCGAGAGGTAGCGGGATCGATGCCCGCATTCTCCAAGATAGTTTAACCCTTTCTTTTGTCCACAGTCTGAAACAGAAAATGTCTTGAAATGCATTAAATAAATATGAAATAAACTGAGGGCATTTAGTTGTTAACATCCTGTTTAATTACCAACCTTTATTTCTTTGTTTATGCATGTTACTCTTTATTTCTGTATTTACTTCAGGATTCTCTTAACTCAGTTGTTTTTGTGTAAAATATACAGTTACTTGTAACTACATTTGTCAAACAAATGTAGCAGAATAACAAGTACACGTGATATCTGTATTGATTGTCGTAGTATCCTTGGGCAAGACACTGAACCCTCAACATAACCCTAACCCTAACCACTAAAGGTGATTATCCTGATTATTAGTAGCTGGTTTTTATTTACCTGTTTACTGTTGAGTACTTTGACCAATAAAATACATATTTGATAACTTGATCCTCTGT
>NW_018127906.1:1539916-1543828 GCF_001952655.1 Monopterus albus | reverse complement strand
AACAAAAATATTCACATTAAGTTACATCTCAGCCTAAAAGGAGTGTTTGATATTCTGATGGAACTGACTTGTTCTCAAAAAAAAAAATCAATTTTTTAAAGTACAAGTAAACTTCCAGCTTAAAAGGAATTTGATATTCTGGGCCAATGGCTCCTTTAACTCACAGGGGCAGATCAAATGGTAGAGCGCTCACTTAGCATGTTAAGCTGGGTTATGAGTCTTACAGGGGATGTCACCTGTGGGATAAGGAGCCATATTGTGCAGCTTCTCATACCCTTAACCTACTGTAACTGGAGGGGGCGATGCAGGCAGTTACACTTTGCTTTTCTACTGTATTTTTCCCTGGAAACAATTAAATGGTCACTAAATGTTCCAGCTAAATACAGGACAGGTGAGTGTGATAATGCCATAACTTTCAGGGCGCGAGGTGGCCGAGCAGTTAAAGTGATGGACTGCTAATGCATTGTGCTCTGCCCACGTGGGTTCAAATCCCATCCTTGTTGATGGTCATTTTCAGCTTTCATCCACGGAGCCCCACACAATTCCGCAGTTGAACGTTTAGTAATCATTTATCCGTGTGTGCATTGAGAGCCTATAACAGAGGTCACCAGCTGTTGGTCTGGGTCTGGTTTTTATCTGGACTGCAAAGTGTAACACGTGAGTGGGTCAAACAAACTCAGAAACGTTGACAGTGAAAATTGAGTGCTCACACAATCTTTATTCTGCACATGGAGCAAGGCCAGTGTCCTGCTGTGGTGGTTGTGAAATAAAACACAGACTGATAAAAGACAGTTGCTACCAACGGCTGTCTTCACCCAGTCTTCACCCCACAGCTCAACAGCTATATTCTATGTGATATAATTTATTGTGGACATGCAGCCATTGTCATTTTATTTGTCAGAAAAGGAATTTTGTCATCTCTGCTCCGTTAAACCTCAGCGTAAAATGTCCTGCTCAGTGCAGGGAACCTCGTTGAACAGGTTTATTTATGTTACAGGTTGTGTAAAGACAATTAACAAGAGCCGATATATCACCCTTTGATTTTTAAAACAGAAATAGTGGTATCACCCTCAGCAATCTTGCATTGGTCAAGCTAACCTAATCATTACTTTCATTGTTGATTAATCTGCTGAATATTTTCTCAGTGAATAATTTCATCTATAAAATATCTGAAAAAGGTGAAAAATACACATTGTACTTTCTTCCCCCTCCACCATCACTCTGATGAACACGTAGCTATGTATGACTGAAGCAACAGAACTTGGCAACCACCGCAGTGCAATAATTGTAAAAAGTACCGCTACATGCACCACTCTGATAGCTCAAAATGTTTATATAAGTATTTAAAGTTTATGAATACTGCCTCTTCTCCTTCTACCACGCTTCCCCTACCTTTGATTGCACTATTCTCTTGTCTGTTGTTTATTGTCTGTTGCCTAAACCACACCGAGAGCCTCTGTTCCAGAGACGAACTCCTTGTATGCTCAGCATACTTGGCGATTAAAGCCGATTCTGATTCAGATTTCCCACAGCTCAAAGATATTAAGTTTAATAAAACAAATTACAAATCATTTCTACTAGGAAAAATAAAAGGAAAACTGATTAAAATACTACAGCTCTACAGGGTACCTTATATTTTCTTGTTTATTGTAGGTTTGGGGTTGTACTACTTATATCCTTGTTTTTACTGTAAAGCACTAGAAAGTTCTGTATAAATGAAGTGACCATCATTGTTATTAATGTTATATCTTATGATTAAATACACAAAAAGAAAAGACAATCAGGAATCAGTGACTTCGGGTCAGTGCGTTTAACGTAAGTGAGCAGAGTTTTCACAGCAAATTTGGAAGGAGGGAGATGTCTAATCAGAGATCTGCTGCATGTGCACACAGGTGAACAATAACCTGTCAGGTAAGTGCATGTGAACCTACTCAGAGCTTAACTCACGTGATGTGGGTCTGTGGAGTCCAGCGTCTCTAGCTGTGTCTCCAGTTCTTCTGTGTCCCTCTCCGTCTTCCTGCTCTCCTCAGTCTGTCTGTCCAACTGTCTCTGCGTCTCATCAGCTTCGTCTCTCAGCCCCTCCAGGACAGTCAGTTTACTGAGGAGATGACACAGCGCCCTCTGCTGGACACACAGCAAAAGATATCACAGATCACAAATTTGCCTCAAGGGGCTCTAAAGAATCAAGGATTTTATATCTTTCCATTTTGCACAAATCTCATCTGAGGACTAAAAGAAAGAATTAATTTGGTGCACTCAGCGTAAGCAGTGCAAGAAGTAATTCAGATCTTTAAGTAAAAGTAGAAATACCACAGTGGGACATGGAGTGACATTGAGGAGCTCATGGTGATTTGGTGGATGTGTTGGAAGTGCTGAGGAAGATGTCCTCCGATCCTTTACAGAAGGAAAAGTAGCAATACCACAGTATATTCTGTTACAAGTAAAAGTCCTGCATTCCAAATGTTACTTAAGTAAAAGTACAAAAGTACCAGCATCCAAATCTACCTTCAGTACCATCAGTACCAGTACTGGTCCTGCAGAATGGCCCGTGTCCCAGTAACGTCTCTGATACTGGATCATAGTGACTAATTACTGTGTCCATCACTTTAATGCTGCAGCTGGTAAAGGTGGAGCTGATGGTAACTACCTTATATATTTATACTGTGAAGTACTTTACATCCTGCTGGGTAGCTGGTGGATTCCACCGGGAACTATAGAGTCTGATGGTTCTACTGGGTTTGGCTTGATTCATTTGACTGGGGAAAGGAACTGAAATGATCAGGTACATGTAGTGCAGTAAAAAGTACACGGTTCGTCTCTGACATGGAGTCACAATATAAAGGAGGAGGACATGGAAGTACTCAGGAAGTACCTCTAATTTATACTTAAATAGAGTACTTGAGTAAATATACTTAGTTACTTCCCAATGAATAGATTAAAATCAAGGACCGTGACGTCGCCCGGCATGGCGCAGCCAGGGCCCCACCCTGGAGCCAGGCCCGGGGTTGGGGCCCTCACGGGGCCCGGCCGGGCTTAGCCCGAACGAGCGACGTGGGCATGTCCTCCCGTGGGCCCACCACCTGCAGTGGATTGGGCAGCAGTCGAAGGCAGGGGCCCCGACGACCCGATCTCTGGACACGGAGACTAGCCCTGGGGACATGGAATGTCACCTCGCTGGTGGGGAAGGAGCGCGAGCTTGTGCAGGAGGTTGAGAGGTACCGGCTAGATATAGTCGGGCTCACCTCCATGCACAGCTTGGGCTCTGGAACTTTACTCCTCGAGAGAGGCTGGACTCTCTACTACTCTGGAGTTGCCCACGGTGAGAGACAGCGGGCTGGTGTGGGCTTGCTCATAGCTCCCCAGCTTAGCCACCATGTGTTGGAGTTCACCCCGGTGAACGACAGGGTCGCTTCCCTGCGCCTTCGGGTCGGGGATAGGTCTCTCACGGCCGTTTGCGCCTACGGGCCAAATGGCAGTGTAGAGTACCCGGCCTTCTTGGAGTCCCTGGGAGGGGTGCTGGAAAAGGCCCCGACTGGGGACTCTGTTGTTCTACTGGGGGACTTCAACGCCCACGTGGGCAGCGACAGTGACACCTGGAGGGGCGTGATTGGGAGGAACGGCCCCCCCGATCTGAACCCGAGTGGTGTTTTGTTATTGGACTGCTGTGCTAGTCACAGTTTGTCCATAATGAACACCATGTTCAAGCATAAGGGTGTCCATCAGTGCACATGGAACCAGGACACCCTAGGCCGGAGGTCGATGATCGACTTTGTGGTTGTTTCATCTGACCTCCAGCCGTATGTCTTGGACACTCGAGTGAAGAGAGGGCGGAGCTGTCAACTGATCACCACCTGGTGGTGAGCTGGATCCGATGGCGGGGGAGGAAGCTGGACAGACTCGGCAGACCCAAAC
>NW_018127906.1:1527390-1538436 GCF_001952655.1 Monopterus albus | reverse complement strand
GAGGGTGTGTTCCAACTATAGGGGGATCACACTCCTCAGCCTCCCCGGGAAAGTCTATGCCAGGGTACTGGAGAGGAGAATTTGACCGATAGTCGAACCTCGGATTCAGGAGGAACAATGCGGTTTTCGTCCTGGCCGTGGAACACTGGACCAGCTCTATACCCTCTTCAGGGTGGCGGAGGGTTCATGGGAGTTTGCCCAACCAGTCCACATGTGCTTCGCGGATCTGGAGAAGGCATTCGACCGTGTCCCTCGCAGCGCCCTGTGGGGGGCATTCCCCCGGAGGAGCTGGAGGAAGTGTCTGGAGAGAGGGAAGTCTGGGCATCTTTGCTTAGACTGCTGCCCCCGTGACCCGGTCCCGGATAAGCGGAGGAAAATGGATGGATGGATGGACTTCCCAATGTGCAGTAGTGCTCTTTTAAGAAAACGGTCTCCCAGTTTCCTGAGGAAGAAACCTGCCTCCTAGTACAGCGGTGTCGTACACTGGGGGGTTTTAATAGCTGGTGGACAACAGTAAGGGTTGTTGAAAATTAGTTTCCCATTTGCTGTATTTGCTTCATTTGGCTTTTATTTACTTTATTTTAATGTATAAAAGGCTGATAAGGGTGCTACAGTGGCCCTGAGTAAGGGAGAAAGAGTATCAGTCAGTTCCTTGAACGGCTGCCCAGACAGGATGGAGACAGAGGGACACCTGTACCCCTTCAAAGAAGCAGAGACAGAAGGTTTTGTAGTTTAAAACGGCAGCCCTGGGAGTTCTGGAGAGGTAACATGCAGTACAAGACCCTAGTTTTACTGCAGTAACATGAATATGCCATGACTGTGGAGTCACTGCTGTCCAGATGAGAGAAAACCTGAGCTGAGCTGCCTTCATTTATTACAGAAGGCTCAAAGTAAAAAGCTTAACAAGCTGCAGCTTGACGTGCTCAGCACCTTCAAAAGGTTAAAAAAATAATCTTCTCCTAAAAAGATGCTAACACCGAAGCAGTCAAAATTCAGACAGTAAACCACAGGGTGGTTTGCCATAAAGAAGCTTCAGAACATTTCTAGTTTTTGCAATCATACCATTATTATGGAAAAAACTATTCTAGAGTAACTTCTTATTTGTTCAATTTATTTAAAATACTTTTTAACTTGACTCTGTGCTCTCCACTTTTGAATCTAAACCTACAGCTGTGCTCGCAGTGTTGTGTTGTATATAGTGCACGTGTGTGTTACCTGTGTGTGTGTTGTGGTCTCCTCAGGCAGGAGCTGCTCTCCGTCCTGCTGCTGCTCAGTGTGATGGGTCTGCTGCAGGACATCTGCCTCAGCTACACACAAATCACACATGCACACAGACGTGATACAGAGTCCACAGCCTTAAAAATGGCTGCAGGTTGGGGATGAGGGTGGAGAAGCAGCGGTGGATGGCCCTCATATTACAGGAAAATAGCGATTCACTGGTTCATATAAACAAACAAAGACACTGACGTGGCTGTAAAAGCGAGTAATCTGCTGGTTGTGTGAACAGTGGGAGTGGTCACTGGTATCTTATCTCCGTAAAGGGGTTTTTCCACTATAGGAACCTGCTGAAACGTGACGAGCCGACACTCTCACAGGTTCTGTGTTTGTTTTCACTAAGGTGCACCTGCTTTGGAGGTGCATTCTGGGGGGCTAAATTTCAGCCTGCCCTCCATGGAGGACCTGTACACCTCACGGGTCAAAAGGAGGGAGGAGAGGATCACTGCAGACCCCTCACACCCCGGACACAAACTGTTTGACCTCCTCCCCTGTGGACGGCGCTACAGGTCACTGTGTGCCAAGACAATCAGGCACAGGGACAGTTTCTTCCCCCAGGACATCCCTCTGATCAACACTTAACCCATGACTGTGTAACAGGACGACAACCCTCAGTGCAATAGGGGTGTGACGAGATCTTGTGCGACAAAATGTCGCCATATTAAAACATGGCGATAATTCTCGTCAAGGCAAAAACTGTACATAACAGGACTGGAGTAGCAGACAGTGTGACAGGGTGTGATGGCAAAGTGACAGCACATTCACATTAGTCCAGCAAAAACTCAACTTCCTGCTGTGTTTTAACGCTGTGTTGGTCGGGGTTGCAGCGGGAGTGTTGTAGGCACAGTTCGTACACAGTTTTAAGGTCATGTGAAATCCTACAGAAGAGAAGTCAGTCAGCTGAGTCTGTGGCAAAACCTTACAGTAGCTGCACATTTTTTACTGTGATCATTCACACTCAGGTAGAAGAACTTAAGTGATATTAATTGCAAGGTGATTAGTTAAAACATTTCAAAATCCACCTGCAGTGTTTTGCGTTTTGTGACTTTCAGTCAAATAAAACTATATTTTTCCAGTCGTCACTGAAGATTTCTTAAAACATCGCCTTGAGCATCATCACACTCCTACTTGTAAATATACCTTAGTATATATCTATCTGAAATCTCCATCTATACTGTGTATATACACATATTTTATAAGTACTTTATTTTTCTAATGCACATTCCTTTTTCTTGTTTGCACATTCTTTCTTTTCTCATCTCATTTGGGGGGACCAATCTCAGTAGACATCGGGCGAAAGGCAGGGTACACCCTGGACAGGTCACAGGGCCAACACACACACACACGCACACACACACACACGCACACACACACACACGCACACACACACACACGCACACACACACACACGGGCAATTGAGAGTTACCAATCAATCTAAGCCACATGTCTTTGGAGGAAGCCAGAGTACCTGGAGAGAACCCGCACAAGCATGGGGTGAACATGCAAACTCTGCACAGAAAGGTCGCGAATCCGGAACCTTCTTGCTGTGAGGCAGCGGCACTACCCACCGCGCCACCATGCTGCCCTCTTTCCTTTCTTGTTCTCTCAATCTTATCTTGTTTACTTGCCTTACAGAACAACATTGTATATGCACATTGAGAGCCAAACTCCTCTACCTGGCCAATAAAGCTGATTCTGATTGTGATTCTGATTCTAAAGACAGGATCAGATTATTTTAGCTGATACTGATCCATAAAAATAAGCCTGGATCAGCTCCGACAGTGATCTTCAGGATTGGTCTGGAACATCATACTACTGACTTTTCATCAAGGTATTTAATAACCCAGAATGTTCTGCGCCACTGATCGCCAACGCCATCATGACAAGCAGGAAGCTTTGTCCCTACCTGTACTCTGCTGTGTTCTGCAGTCTTCCAGCAGGGGGCATGATGACTCGATAACAGGGGGAACATCTGCACCCTCATGGGTCTGCAGGGAGGAGAAAGGGGAGTACTCTTGGGAGCTGGAGGTGATGGTGCTCCTGATGGGTCGAGCCTTGCCAATGCACAGACTCTCAACCACTATGTCCTCTCTGTCAACTTCCTGATGAGACAAGTGAACGTAAACAACACAACACTAATGTTTATCATTTGTATTTGTAGTTTCTCCCATTGGAGACTGACTTGTGATAGTAATAAAATGTTCTTTTCAACTCTCAAATTTCAATTTCAGTACTTATATCAGCCTCAAATATCCCATATCTATCTTTTAAGTTTGATTCATGGTTCTGCATTGAATTTATGCTGTAGGTATGAAGTAGCGAATGCGTAGCCTCGTCCCCTACGCTGTAGCCTGATGTGCACGTCTCCAACAATGCAAGCACAGGGTTGCAGTAACAGACAACAGCTGTGACTGGTTGCAACGCATTTCCTCGTTCATGTCTCTCAGTGGCCGGACAAGCAGAAACAGTCCCCCTGGCTCTGCCTCAGCTGGTCCAGCGGTCGTACAGACCGTCTCCTCCGACGTCTCCTCTCTTATCTGTGCTGCAGTCATTTCAGTAAAACTAACTGCTGCTCAACATCTGTCACTTTTAACTCCAACATGACCCGCTGAGTCGCCACCGTTAGTAAGTGGTGAAGAGACGCAACATAGTGGCATACACACGCCATCGCCAACTAGTGTTTTTGCGGTGTAATTGCAGGGTGACGGACACACCAGGCACACAAGTTTAAATCAAATCAAATCAAAATGTATTTATATAGCACTTTAAAAACGTCTGGTTGACCAAAATACTTTACAAGGACAAGGTAAGAACTAAGAGAGCGCACGGTGCTTGCCGTTATTTTTTGACTTATCTACAATGTTACAACAGCGAATTCTCATCTCAGACCTAAAGCTAAACAATGAGGTGTTCATATGTTCTACTATTTCTGTTCAGAAGCAATTCGGTTTATACATTTCTCACAAACTCTCGCTCACAAGACTTTTTCTAACAAGATAAAGTATTACGTGATAGTTTAAGGATATCCTTCAATGGTCATAACCTCCAGGCTGTTGCGTGTTCATGTGAGCTTGCCTGACATTCACCGGTGCCAGGCAAGAGTGAAGAGGGAGGTGGCAATGGCCAAACAGAAAGCATATGATGAGTTGTATGCCAGGTTAGACATGAGAAAAGGTGAGAAGGACTTGTACAGATTAGCAAGACAGAGAGATAGAGATGGGAAGGATGTGCAACAGATAATGGTGACTAAAGACAGAGATGGAAAGGTGCTAACAAGTGAGGAGAGTGTGCAGAGAAGATGGAAGGAGTATTTTGAGGAGCTGATGAATGAGGAAAATGAGAGGGAAAGAAGGGGGGAAGAGGTGAATATTGTAGAGCAGGAAGTAGCAGAGATTAGAAAGGGTGAGGTGAGGAAGGCTCTGAAGAGAATGAAGAGTGGAAAGGCTGTTGGTCCAGATGACATACCTGTAGAGGTGTGGAAGTGTCTAGGAGAGACAGCAGTGGAGTTTCTATCTAGTTTGTTCAACAGGATTTTAGAGAGTGAGAAGATGCCTGAGGAATGGAGGAGAAGTGTACTAGTGCCAAGAATCAAAGGAAAGGTGTACAAGACAGTAGTGAGACCAGCTATGCTGTATGGGTTAGAGACTGTAGCAGTGAGGAAAAGACAAGAGGCAGAGATGGAGGTAGCAGAAATGAGGATGTTGAGGTTCTCTTTAGGAGGGACCAGGATAGACAGGATTGGGAATGAGCACATCAGAGGGACAGCTCAGGTCGGCTGTTTTAGGGACAAGGTCAGAGATGTGCAAAGGAGGGACCGTGGTTATATTGGTAGAAGGATGTTGGAGATGGAGCTGCCAGGCAAGAGGTCAAGAGGAAGGCCAAAGAGGAGATATATGGATGTGCTAAAAGAGGACATGAAGTTAATTGGGGCGAGAGTAGAGGATGCCGAAGACAGAGTTAGGTGGAAACAAATGATTCGCTGTGGCGACCCCTAACAGGAACAGCTGAAAAAAGAAAAAGAAGAGCTACTTGAATGGAGGTGATGTTTCCACTACTCGGTGGTAAGTTTGGTGATGTTAAGTTTAATAAACACAGGTTTGTGTTTGGTCTAAACCCACTTTGTTTAGAGTGTTACACATCTCTTTGGGGGGCGGCTGTGGCTCAGGAGGTAGAGCGGGTCGTTTCCTAACCGGAGAATTAGCGGTTCGATTCCCGGCTTGTCCAGTCAACATGTCGAAGTGTCCTTGAGCAAGACACGGAACCCTCCCGGTGCTCCCGGTGATGTCACCGGTGTGTGAATGCGTGAGTGCTTGGGAGTGCGAATGGGTGAATGGCCAAATAATGTGAAAGCGCCTTGAGTGTGCTGTAAAAAAAGCGTAGAAAGGCGCTATAAAAGTATAAGATCATTTATCATTTGGTACATATACTGTTGTTTACCTATCTATGGAGGACACATTCACATTCATTAATGCTGTTGTGGTTCGTTCTGCTGTCCACTTGTGAGACCACATCGGCAACAGGAGTTGTGCGCGTTCATGAACTGTCCTCTCGTGTTACGGAAGAGGCTTCTTTGCTCTCCGATTCTGAAACTATGACAAACTATCTGAAGTTATGAGGCATGCCAAGTTAATCTGGAGGTACCCAAGATTAAACATTAAATGGTTGGAAACAAGCAAAATGAGCAGCCATGGGGACTTTAAAGTGTTCACAACGGCATAGGCCACTTATGTAGAGTACGACGTAGGTTCTACATAGATTCTATATCTTCTTCAATTCTAAATTGATTCACAAATGCTAACAACTGATTTTTGTCACAATGTTGATAGAAACACACACCATCTACTAAAAAAGAGCAGCAAAATCATTTTGAATCGAATTGTGACAAGTATTGGAATCAAATCAGTTCAACACAGAACCATAAATCAAGCTTTAGGGTAACGTATACAGACACTGCAGCTACTGCATGTGTGTGTATGTGCTTCATAGCTACCTGTGTGCTGCAGGGGGGCAGAGGGCTCAGTTTGGTATCTATCTTGTAGAAAGTCACCTCCTGCTCCAGCTCGTACAGTCTGTGAAGGGCGCTGGTCAACTCAGCTGTCGTCTTCTCCAACTACAGGCGCACAGAAAAGGCTTTTAATGTGAAAGAGCTGCAGGAAGTTGTGAGTTTGCATCAACAGAAGAAACAGTGCAAGCACAGCAAACAGAGGATGAAGGCATATGGTATGAGACAAGTTTTAGACAAAGACAAAAACAACCATCTGAATCCTGTTCTGTTTCATATTCAGCACCTGAGAATGTTCTGCACTTCAACAGTGAGAATATTCTCGGTATCATTTACAGGAGAGCAACCAACACACTGAACACTGAAGGGCATAACACAGTAAACACACACAAGCTACCTGGGCTCATACAGCAGCAGCCTGAGGGAGCTAGGGATGATGGGAGATTGTGTTTTAATACAATGTCAGTACCTGATAGACTACGCCCTGCAGAAAGAGAGGAGGGCGGGGCTAGAAAACAACATGCACAGACAGAGAGAGACAGGTGATGGAAAGGAGAACAAGAAGCTACAGGGAAAGACGTTTAACACTAAATCACCTGAATGCTCCTTTAATGTTTTCGATGTCTGAGGGTTATGACATCCATGCTCTAGGGCTGTCACTTTTTATTCAAATGCCGAACATTAAAAAAAAAAAAAAAAAAGTCGAACTGTAATGACCTGTTCGAATCCAACAACATACACTCTGTCAATAAGCGCAACAGGCCATTGGATGTAATTTGCCTTGCGGTGCAACAGAGGACATTGTTAAAACTCACTACCAGCATAACCAGGTACAGTCCTGTTGACCTCTCAGTAAAGTGAGCTAGTAACATTATGTTTGCAAGGACAAAAAGCACAATAGTAGCAAGCAAAGTTGTGCTGATCAGACAATAATGACACCGGAGCAGTGTCAAGGTAAACAGTTTGCTGACTTTGCAAACAAGCAGATTCCTACTCAAGTGCAACCCCACACCTGAGGGATCGCTGCAGTCTCACTCTCCAAGTGCGGCACCAAAAGTAACATTACCACAGATGACTGGCTGACCCTGGTATAGTACATGAACGTGTTTTCCTGTCATGTGACTTCTGTTATGTGGCACTGACTGGCTGCAGTCTTTGTCATGACCTGGTCATTATATCTATTAATACACTGACATGAAGTCATGCTTTGTTTTGTCAAACAAAACCTGCATTAGGTACTCTGTACTTCCTTACGAGTTTTTTGTTTTACCTTGTTCTTCTTCTTCTTCTTTCGGCTGTTCCCGAGACAGACAACAGGTAGGTTTAAAGGTTTATATTACAAGAACGTCAGTCTGAGTGTGTGTGTGTCCTACCAACTGACTCTTGGTGTGTAGTTCTTGCTCCAGCAGTGAGTGTGCATGTTGTTGTGTTTGTGTCTGAGCTGTCAGCAATCGGTTTGTCTCCTCCTGCTGGAGGAGTCGAGTCACTGCAGCCTGCTGCTCCCTCTGCAGCCTGCTCAACTCTGATTGGCTGCTGTTCGCCTCCCGCTGCAGACGCTCCAACTCCTCTGATCACAAACATCATTAATTAAAAACAGTGTCAGTGTCTGATCATTCAGCTGAAATATTTACATTAAATGAAATGACGTACCGGTGTTGAAGCACTGATGGGCATGTCCTCGCTCCTCCTGAGCAACTGGCAGCTCATCAAGCCTGTCCAGGGTCCTGAGGTGATAGAGCAAGAAGAGGCGGGAGTGCGGCAGCAAGGAGGCGGGGTTTCCTGACACAGACAGCTCCGAGAGGCTGCTCAGAGAACGAAGTCGGGCCACCTCATATAGCTGCAGGTGTACACACAAATACATGCTTATAGTTGCATATCTGTGAAACCTAAACATAACCTCAGACGTGAAACCAAGTTCTGATTTAAAGAGTTTGAACTTGACAAGTTCAGTTCTAGAGTCCAAACCCAAAGACACAGTGCACTCGGTGTTCAACTGGTAATGCACAGTTCTTGTTAACCATTACACCATTTGAGCTGTGACAGTATCACGTTCAGTTTGCTGTGAAAGCTGCACTCTGGTTTGTAAAACATCTCAACTAACTCTCCTCCTATCCTCTTCCAGAGGCCAGACACACTGTGACTGTCTGGTCTAAATATGAATGGTTCCCACCTGAAAAAAATATTTAGAGGGCTTGATTTTCCTTATTTTCTGACTTATCTACAAAGTTACAACGGTGAATTCTCATCTTAGACATGACCTAAAGCACAAAGAATGAGGTGTTCGTATGTTCAAGTATTTCTATGTGGAACTATCTCGGTTTATACACATCCCACTGCTCACAAGACTTTTTCCTAACAAGATAAAGTATTATGTGATAGTTTAAGGATTTCCTTGAATGGTCACAAAATCCAGGCTGTTGCACGTTCATGTGAGCTTGCCTGACATCACAACTGGTTCTTTGCGCTGTTCACTTGTGACACAACACCAGGAGCAGGAGTTGTGTGCGTTCACGAACTGTCCACTCGTTTTAAGGAAGAGGCTTCTTCGCTCTCTGATTCTGAAACAATTCCAAAGTATTTGGAGTTATGAGGGGTGACAAGCTAATCTAGAACTACCCAAGATTAAACATTAAATGGCTGGAAACAAAAAAAATGAGCAGCCATGGGGTCTTTAAAGTGTATAAAATGTCATAAAGTGCCAGGATGATTATAACAGCAGTCTGTCTCAAAATCTCTGGCAATGTCACTGGTTGATGTGGAATACATGCTGGGACACACAGTCAGGTCCTAACGTGTCCTGATAAAACAGACGCAGTAAGAACGCCATTCTTAGCTAAACGCAGACTTTGGACTGGAACAACTTCAAGTCATTATCGGTCCCCACAAAGACAGACACAGGATGACATACACAGGTGGCTTGTACTCACAGATGCGATGAGATTGTGTTGCAGGTGGAGTGTGTGCAGTGAGTGCAGTTTCTTCCCCAGCCACACAGGAATGTGGTCGATCCTGTTGTAGGACAGGTTCAGATGCTGCAGTCTGGACAAGTGCTCCAGTCCCTCAATTCTCCTACACACAACACATACACACAACTTTTTCTTGCAATGTCATGACTCCCAACCTACAGCACTGAAGTTTTCTCCCTGTCATGTCTGTAAATGTGCTTCTTGTGGTGTAAGACTTGTCTAGCTTGACTGAAGTCTAGTGGTTCAGACTGATTATAAAGTATGAGGCTAAACACCATGATATTAAATGGCATAATTGTTCCTTCTTATCAGACCCCAGAAATTTATACTGCAACCTGTTGAGGGGTCCCACATCACTGCCCTACTGCACAATGTATTGTTCAATTACTGTGCAATGTGCACAAATACAGTCTGACTGACTGTGTGTTTGTGTCTCACTGGATGTTGTTGTGTGCCAGCTGCAGCTCCCTCAGCTGTGTCAGAGCGTTCAGTCTTTCCATCCTCTGGATCATGTTGTTGTTCAAGTTCAAAACCTGCAGACGCTGACAGCCCTGCAGGTTCTCTATGAACTGAAACACATACACACAGAAAGGCAGATAAAATCCAGACTCCACCAGTAGCAACAGCAGCTCTAGCTGTAGCTATGCAGCACTGTCTAAAGTCACAGAATGAGCTCAGCCCCGGTCAGAAAATGCTTGAGTCCTGCCTCAAAATTAAGAAGGCTATAGTGTCTGGGGACTGATGGTGAGTAGGGGTGAGTAGGTCTGAAAGTGACTAGAAGTATCTTGAAATCAACTGTGTATTACAGCAGCAGCTGACGTGAAGCCTGAACTGGGGAGATATGAAGTGTAGTCCAGCCAAGAAAGACACAATGACATAAATAATCAAGTCTGTATAAGTTCTTCTATGCTAGTGCAGCAGTGTAAACAGAGCAAAGTGATGGCCATTCTCAGGCTGTGGAGCTGTTGGATGACAACAGACAGTCCTGGGTGATCCAGTAACTGAATGGTTATGACGTGGTGCAGCGTGGTGCACTATATACCAGGCACAGTGTGTGAATAATGTCAGCAGTTCAAGTCTGACCACCAACCTTTGTCACAGGTCTGTTCATCCATCTGTACTAGTTCATATATGTCTCTCAGCAACCCACTTTGACCTGATTGTTCTCTTATGCCTTGGCTCTCAGTCTGTCTGTCCTCTGAACTGCATCGTTGTGCCATCTCATGCACACAGCTGTAGTTCAGCATGCAAACTGAACCTCTCAGAAGAAGTGACAGTGTGTTACTGGCTCAGTCGCCGTGATCTACTTTGTCATCAGACAGCTTATGGGTTTGTTTGTTCAAACTATGGTCCTCTAAATTAAACAAACAAACAAAATCCCTCACCGTATCAAACTGTCCTGCAGGACAACGCAGAAGAATTTTTTTTACCCCATGCCTCTATCAACAGACACCAACCATTTGTCAGTAGATAAAACCGTTAAACGAAACCCTTTTCTCTAACCACTTACCACTGTGGTTAAGATTGCACACAGGAACCATTTGGTTAGAGAAAGAGCACAGTCGTGGTTAAAAGAGAGTTGCCTGTTTGGAACGTAGATCGACCAGTAAATCACCAGCTTCATCTTACAGCTCAGCTCATTCACCATGACGGACCGGTACATCGACCGCATTACTGCAGAAGCTGCACCGATCTGGCTGTCAATCTCCCATTCCATCCTTCCCTCACTCATGAACAAGACCCCGAGATACTTAAACTCCTCCACTTGAGGCAGGAACTCCCCACCAACCTGAAGGGAATAA
>NW_018127906.1:1520161-1526829 GCF_001952655.1 Monopterus albus | reverse complement strand
AAAAGAGGGACCACCACCCCGGTCTGCCAGTCCAGAGGCACTGTCCCCGACCGCCATGCGACGTTGCAGACGCGTGTCAACCAAGACAGCCCAACAACATCCAGAGAATTAAGGTACTCAGGGCGGATCTCATCCACCCCCGGTGCCTTGCCACCGAGAAGCTTCTTGACTACCTCAGTGACTTCAGCTTGGGTGATGGACGAATCCACCTCTGAGCCCTCAGCCTCTGATTCCTCATCGGAAGACATGGCGCCGAGATTGAGGAGATCCTCGAAGTATTCCTTCCACCGTCCGACAATGTCCCCAGTTGAGGTCAACAGCTGTCCACCTCCACTGTAAACAGTTTTGGCAGGGCACTGCTTCCCCCTCCTGAGGCGCCGGACCTTTTGCCAGAATCTCTTCGAGGCCGACCGATAGTCCTTCTCCATGGCCTCACCGAACTCTTCCCAGACCCAAGTTTTTGCCTCCGCGTCCACCCGGGGTGCAGCCCGCTTGATCTGTCGGTACCCGTCAGCTGTCTCAGGAGTCCCACAAGCCAACCAGGCTCAAAAGGACTCCTTCTTCAGCTTAACAGCATCCCTTACGTCCGGTGTCCATCACCGGGTTCGGGCTTGCCACCACGACAGGCACCGGAGACCTTACGGTCACAGCTCCGAACGGCCGCATCGACAATGGAGGTGGAGAATATGGTCCACTCGGACTCAATACATTGAGCCACTTGGTGAAAATGTAAGTTACAAACTAGTGGGATTTATACAGTGGGTACGGAAAGTATTCAGACCCCCTTACATTTTTCACTCTTTGTTATATTGCAGCCATGTGCTAAAATCATTTAAGTTCATTTTTTTCCTCATTAATGTACACACAGCACCCCATATTGACAGAAAAACACAGAATTTTTGACATTTTTGCAGATTTATTAAAAAAGAAAAACTGAAATATCACATGGTCATAAGTATTCAGACCCTTTGCTCAGTATTTAGTAGAAGCACCCTTTTGAGCTAATACAGCCATGAGTCTTTTTGGGAATGATGCAACAAGTTTTTCACACCTGCATTTGGGGATCCTCTGCCATTCCTCCTTGCAGATCCTCTCCAGTTCTGTCAGGTTGGATGGTAAACGTTGGTGGACAGCCATTTTCAGGTCTCTCCAGAGATGCTCAATTGGGTTTAAGTCAGGGCTCTGGCTGGGCCCTTCAAGAACAGTCACGGAGTTGTTGTGAAGCCACTCCTTCGTTATTTTAGCTGTGTGCTTAGGGTCATTGTCTTGTTTGAAGGTGAACCTTCGGCCCAGTCTGAGGTCCTGAGCACTCTGGAGAAGGTTTTCGTCCAGGATATCCCTGTACTTGGCCGCATTCATCCTTCCCTCGATTGCAACCAGTCGTCCTGTCCCTGCAGCTGAAAAACACCCCCATAGCATGATGCTGCCACCACCATGCTTCACTGTTGGGACTGTATTGGACAGGTGATGAGCAGTGCCTGGTTTTCTCCACACATACCGCTTAGAATTAAGGCCAAAAAGTTCTATCTTGGTCTCATCAGACCAGAGAATCTTATTTCTCACCATCTTGGAGTCCTTCAGGTGTTTTTTAGCAAACTCCATGCAGGCTTTCATGTGTCTTGCACTGAGGAGAGGCTTCCGTCGGGGCACTCTGCCCTAAAGCCCCGACTGGTGGAGGGCTGCAGTGATGGTTGACTTTTTACAACTTTCTCCCATCTCCCGACTGCATCTCTGGAGCTCAGCCACAGTCATCTTTGGGTTCTTCTGTACCTCTCTCACCAAGGCTCTTCTCCCCTGATAGCTCAGTTTGGCCGGACGGCCAGCTCTAGGAAGGGTTCTGGTCGTCCCAAACGTCTTCCATTTAAGGATTATGGAGGCCACTGTGCTCTTAGGAACCTTAAGTGCAGCAGAAATTTTTTTTTGTAACCTTGGCCAGATCTGTGCCTTGCCACAATTCTGTCTGTGAGCTCTTCAGGCAGTTCCTTTGACCTCATGATTCTCATTTGCTCTGACATGCACTGTGAGCTGTAGGGTCTTAGACAGGTGTGTGGCTTTCCTAATCACATCCAATCAGTATAATCAAACACAGTTGGACTCAAATGAAGGTGTAGAACCATCTCAGGGATGATCAGAAGAAATGGACAGCACCTAAGTTAAATATATGAGTGTCACAGCAAAGGGTCTGAATACTTATGACCATGTGATATTTCAGTTTTTCTTTTTTAATAAATCTGCAAAAATGTCAAAAATTCTGTGTTTTTCTGTCAATATGGGGTACTGTGTGTACATTAATGAGGATATAATTAACTTAAAGGATTTTAGTATATGGCTGCAATATAACAAAGAGTGAAAAATTTAAGGGGGTCTGAATACTTTCTGTACCCACTGTACTTTAAAAAAAGCTAAATAGAGGCAAAACCTGCCAAAAAGATAAAATTGACAAAAAGAAAACAGACTGTCTTCCATGTTTCCTGAGGAAACAGTGCAGCAGTGTGGCTCACTGGGGGGGGCTAATAGCTGGTGGACAATAGTGGAGGTCTACGGCACAGAGCAATGAGCTGGACCAGGGTCTGGACTCACACACATTACGGTGAGGACACCACATTCACTGGTGCTGCTGGTCTCTGGGTGGGATTCACTGGCTCAATCTTTAACATGTTGAAAATGCACTGACTTCTGAGTTCTTTGAACATGAGTTGTACAGTAGTAGAAGTGACAGTAACTACAACATTGGCACTAGCAGTAGTAGTTTTGATGTTTGCAGACAGACAGGTAGCGTGTTCTCACCTTGATGCGTTTGTCTCCAGGTGAGGATGACAAATTCAGAGAGCAAACCATCGCCAGAGAATGACAACCAGTCAGCTTCAACAACAAGGCCTCTGTTATATACCTGACACCTGAGAGGAGGAGAGGAAACAAGAGAGGAGGAACAACTGGTTCAGTAAACAGTAGAGTCCATAGGAGTGTGGTGGTTTTAGCCTTTAGCCCAGGTTTCCTCCTCTACCTCCTCTGTTCTCCCAGTGGTCTGCACCTCCTCCTGCCTCCCTCTGCTCCTCCATCTCTGGACCAGACATCAGGACAGGCTGTGGACCCGGGGCAGCTCACAGTTATCTTCATTAACAATTCATCTACAATTATGCCATTGATTGTTCAGCCTATGAAACATCAGACACAGCGCTGTAGAGCCCATGGCAACCTCATTAATAAAAGCCTTATTTTCTCTACAGCGGTCTTGTATTCCTTCCTTCATGCTCGGGTCCTCTACCAGAGGCCCGGGAGCTTGAGGGTCCTGCGCAGTATCTTAGCTGTTCCCAGCACTGCACTCTTCTGGACAGAGATCTCAGATGTTGTTCCTGGGATCTGTTGGAGCCACTCTCCCAGTTTGGGGGTCACAGCCCCCAACGTTCCTATTACCACGGGGACCACTTGTGCCTTCACCTTCCACATCTTTTCCAGCTCTTCTTTCAGCCCTTGGTATTTCTCGAGCTTCTCGTGTTCTTTCTTCCTGATGTTGCTATCGCTTGGGATTGCTACATCTATCACTACGGCCTCCTTCTTCTGTTTGTCCACCACAACTATGTCCGGTTGGTTGGCCATTACCAGTTTGTCAGTTTGTATCTGGAAGTCCCACAGGATCTTAGCTTGGTCATTCTCAACCACCTTTGGAGGTGTATCCCAATTTGGCTCTGGGACTTCCAGCCTGTATTCGGCACAGATGTTTCTGTACATAATGCCAGCCACTTGGTTATGGCGTTCCATGTATGCCCTGCCTGCTAGCATCTTGAACACGCATAGCCCGTGTGTTTAGTGAGTTGTCTGGTTGTAATACTCACCCCGTTGTTTGTTCGTTAACCCCGCGATAACACTAATTGGCGAAGTTATCAGATAGTTAACTAGCTTTAGCCTGTTTAGCATGTCAGTCTTCGGTTACCATAGAAACCTAATGTCGCGCATTAGCCAGCGGAAACTTTAAACTCAGTTAGCTAGCTAGTAAAATAAATCAATCAATAAATAAAAAGTTAGCTATCTAGCTGACAGCTCCTGTATGAAACTTGGTCAAGACTTGAGTTCTAACCTGGATAAATGACAAACGGGACAAAGTCATTGTTAATGGCAACTTTACCTTCGCTAACGTGAGCCAGGCTGATTAGTTAATCCACCGTCTCCATGGGAACCTGCGGACACAAAGCCAGTTAAATAACGTCAGCTAACTGTGTCGAGGACTTCATGAAAAAAATATTTAATTTTCTCCAAAGACACGGCACACACAGGACAAAACATCGACACAAAGAAGTACTGTTGACTGTTCACTGTTTTCTCTGAGCTGGAGCTGCAGGTGGACGCTGCCTTCAGGTCCCTCTCACAAATTCGTAAACTTCCAATTAATTTGTCGCTCCTTAGAATCTCTGCCAGATACCTCCTGATTCTTTGAAAACATATCACACACACCACGGTGATTACAAAACTTTTATAATAGCTTATTTTTGCTCTTAAGTGTATCTGCACAATATTGTTTTCACATGATATACGGCCATGTTTAATGTGCGCTGAACCAAGTGTGGCGTTTCCGACACCACCGGAAGGCACCATTGAAATGGATTGTTTATTTTCAGCGGTAGACAAGTTCTTAGATATTATACTGAGGCAAAAGTAGAAATACCACTGTGTAGAAATGCTTTATTACGAGTGAAAGTCCTAAAGTGAAAAATGTACTCAAGTACAAAAGTGATAGCATCAAACTATACTTGAATTTTTACTTGAAAAGTAAAAGTATACAGAATGGCCCATTTGAGAACATTTTTTTTAAATCACTGGATGATATTTATTTATGCATTATTGTGTAAACATTACTAATGTTGTAGATGGTAAAGTTGGAGCTAAATGTATCTACTTTATACTGCCAAGTCCAGGTGGCTTAATCAATAGTAATACATAATCATTTATTAGTTGATTAGCCTATATTTTGTGTGAAGTATTTGCATCTGCAAAGTCACTAATTGAAGCAGTCAAATAAATGCACTGGAGTAAAAAGTACATTTCCCTCTTTCCCCAGAAAAATGAATAAACACAAGAATAATCACATCCAGGACTGAACCAAACCGTGTCACCAGGTTAGTGCACCAGTTACGCACAGGGACCACACAGTCAGTGTATTGACATTTATTGGCAGATTATGAAATTATTACAAAGTCTGGAGAAAGAGAAATAACACCATGTACATCTGAACTGGGAGCAGATTTCTCTATCTTTCTTCCTCATCTTTATCTTCACATCTCTTCAAACAAACTCCATCAGTATTAAATTAAGAAGTGTAGTGAAATTGTTCTGCTGCAGAGTTATGTCGAGTCAGGGCATCTGGTTAACTGCAGCTCCAGAGCAAACTCCTCCAGCTGGGAAATGTAGTCCGAACATTCAGTAGAACTACAGTCTGTCGGCCAGAGCTCTACCACGGCCTCAGAGTCCAGAGGAAGGCGATACCTGCAGGACACAACACAAACAGAGCCAGCTCAAGCTGGAAGATGAACTACAGGTGTGTGTGTGTGTGTGTGTGTGTGTGAGTGAGAGAGAGAGAGAGAGACACTGACTTGTGGCTGCGTACAACTTCTGTCCCGCTGGCTCCCATCACCAGGTACTGTTTGTCTTTGTGGATGTTAACAGCGTTACAGGTGGCCTTTTTTACCAGGACCACCTCTGTACCTGAACTCACCGCCTCAAGCTCTGCAGCAGACATAAGGCTCTGTACCTGAACTCACCGCCTCAAGCACTGCAGCAGATGAAACCAGACAGGACATTTCATGTATCAAACAGACAAAGTAACAGAACTGTGACATGATCTAAAAGAAGTCGTGAGCACACTGCAACATGACACAGCATCTTTAGAAAGGTTGGATACAGAGCTCAGTGTGCTGCACATTACTAAAAACCTGGCACACAGGTCACACAACAGAAGTTTGCGGGAAGCATTAAACAGATGAAATCCTTTTGATTACAGTCTGGAATGTTTCATAGCATCTCTTTTAAATGAAACTAACACTGGACCAAATGTACATGTACAGTAGTCTCTTCTAGTTGTGTTTCTGTTGTTATGTATTGTGTCCTCTGTGGTGACTGTCACAGCAACACTGGTGCCTTAGCGCCCTCTGTACTTCTGCATGATGCACAGGCCTAAGTGAGGATTCAACTGTGTGCCTGGATCTGGATGTGACCAGATGTCAGGTAGAGTAGAGCTGTCTCACCTTCATCTGTGTTCTTCAGGACTTCAACTACGTTGGCTGTGTAGGTCATAAAGTCTCCTTCTGCTACCACAGACGTCACCGTCACCCTGTAGGCTGCAGGGAGGAGACAGGCTCAAACTTGCTCGTTCTTTATCGTGCTTTTTGTGAAGTGTTTGTTTTTGTTACATACATTTTATTGGTATTTCTTTTCAAAATAAATGAGACAACTCTAATGTAAACTCAGAAACAAACAAAAAAGTGAACAGCAGAATGTTCTAACTTTAGGACCATGTGCAGTGAGTGAAGCAGGTCTCCTCAGTTACGTGAGAATGTGGTGCTGAAGAGTCCGACCTGAGGTTACCGACAAATGTTTTCACGTCATCACACTGCGTTTCTGTGAGGGTGGTGTCTGTGGCTTCCTAAATACCAAATACATGATGACGGTGCATTCCT
>NW_018127906.1:1470577-1520140 GCF_001952655.1 Monopterus albus | reverse complement strand
TTAAAGTCGGTTTCTTTGACGTACCTGACACCCACAGTGCCCTGTCTAAAATCCCCATACAATGAAACAGGAAGAGACTGCGGGTCTGCCTTTGTGCTGAGTGTCAGTTGTGTGGCTTCCATGGATGGATTTAGGTTGTAAACATATTTACATGTAATTTAAATGTCAACTTGAATTATTAATAGTAAAGCTCCCTCTCACCATATTTGATGTCAGGTTTGCAGGTCTCCTCAGTGCGTCTGGCTGGTGTCAGAGTCAAGTCGACGGTTCCTCTGTAGGCAGCACACGCAGCTGCAGAGCAAGGTAAAACAGAATAAAAACACAAAATGAAACATGATGTAGACAACATACAAAATACACAACGTGAAAATCCTGTAACAAATATGGCTAGAGATCAACCTGCAACAGGTGAAGAAGAGAAGCTGCAGTGACAGCTGATCTCAGCCAATCAGAGGCTCAGGTGGACGTTACCTGTCATGCACTGACAATGATCTTCCACACAGAAGCGCTGCAGCTTCTGCTCGTGGTAGGAGAACTGTTTGGTGCACACACTGCCTGCAAAAGGGAATGTGCACAAATGCCACAAACTGTAAAATAACAATGCAACATGAACAAAATCCTCCTCTCCTCCATTATATCAAAATGGAGCTGCATGCATGAAACAGATGCCTCCCATGTTTCCTGAGGAGGAAACCTGCCCCCCAGTGCAGCGGTGTGGCTCACTGGTGGGGGGTTTAATAGCTGGTGGGCAACAGTGGAGGTCTACGGCACAGAGTGATGAGCTGGACCAGGGTCTGGACTCACACACATCACGGTGAGGACACCACACTCACTGGTGCTGCTGGTCTCTGGACAGGGTTGGTGGGGAGTAACACAGACAAACTGAATCACTGGCTTTCACTTTAGTGACAGAGATCCCTCCAGGATGTGTGGGGCTATTGTAAGGTGGATTTTTTTCTTTTTTGCTGGAGCTAGGCCAACAGGTCCACCCTGTTCTCATTGTGCTAAGCTAAGCTAAACACATCCAGGACCTGTCCCTCTATTGGACACACAGAGGTGAAGCTGATCTCCATCTGAAATGTCAAACATCTGGTGAAGACAGTGAACAAGAGGAAACATCTGTATGACCTTCCTGGAAAGTCAAAATCCTGATGGAGTATTTCATAATTTTGCTAGTCACAATTTGGACTTGACACAGAATTCAAAATCATGATTTTACATGAGTTTACACCCATGGATCAATTATATCAGATTTATGACTGTCTCGTAATTTTTACTTAAAAAGTCACTTTTACTTTCTAATTTTAACAAAAGCCACAACTTTGACTTGCTTTCATAATCTTGATTTACAAGATCAGGATACTGACTTTGTATCTCCTACTTTTGTTAAGACAAAATTGCAAGCATGACCTTTAATGTAAATCAGTCCTGTGTGTTAATGGCATTCCATATTCCTGAGACCTTGTGTGAGATTGGATGAAAAATGTCAACACTGATTTCCTCTTCAGTTGCACTGATGAGCTGCTGACGTGTTTCCACAAACCTCTCACATCAAAACACACAGTTGTGTATTTTCCAAAACTATAAAAAAAAAACAAAAAAAAAACGTGGTAGACTACAAATCCCAGGGTGCACAGCAGGTGGTGCATCTCACCTTTGTCCTGAGGCTCGTAGACGGTGAACAGGGAATCACTGGCTCCATCCACCTTAAAGCTGGTCCTGATCCGGAAACCAATGCACAGGAAAACCTTAGAGGGAACCTGTGTCATAAACACAGTGTCATAAATCCAACCAAATACTATGGCGATGAAGATGATTCCACTGGATTTGCATGTTGAAGCTCATTTCCCACAAATCACACAAACTTCATAGCCCTGTTTTTTACATTATGACATTTATCTTACTGGATTTTCCAAAACCTAAGATCAGTTTTTAGATAGTTAGGTGACTTTCCATGGTCTCCACTTTAACTCCACGTAGCTACTGGGTCTTCACACATTTTTGATGCAGTGTTTTCTGAAAAATAATAGCCAGATGTCAGAGCGTCCCTGAACACATCAGCACACATTATTCAAATTCAAAATGACAAATGCAAATGGAGAAAAAGCCTCCAGCCTGTCTGGACGGATTTACACCAAGTTAGGTGAGTTTGGTCTGGTCCATTTAGGCCAGTGGTGGTCCAGCTGTGCTGCTGCTGGTGTTTCCAGGGAGGTAGTGCAGGACTGTTGGATTAGACTGCATTAGCTAGGGGTTCCTAATTTACTGACCACATAAACATTTATGCAAAACCATGTGGCAGTCACAGTAACACGTATGTAGCGGGTGCAGGAGTTTCCACTCATGCATCCCAAACATCAGTTCCTCATTAAGATGCTTCTTCTGCGCCTCTTTTCTAGTTACAGTCTGAACTAACAACGCTCATAATCTGTTAAATACATTGATACAGCTCAAGGTGGTGCAGTAGCACCATCACCTCCCAATAAGAAGGCTCCAGGTTCGACCCCGGTGGGTGACCGGGCCCGTCTGTGCACAGTCTACAGGTTCTCTTCCGGTGCTCCGTGTCCTCCCACAGAGACATGCAGGTTGGGCTGACTGGTGCCCCTAAAGTGTCTGCAGCTGTGAGTGTGAGCTGCTCCTGTGATGAGCGGTTGAGCCAAACCTGGAGTCTACAGGTTCTCTTCCGGTGCTCCGTGTCCTCCCACAGAGACATGCAGGTTGGGCTGACTGGTGCCCCTAAAGTGTCTGCAGCTGTGAGTGTGAGCTGCTCCTGTGATGAACGGTTGAGCTAAGCCCGGCACATTTGTACTGATCATGCTAATGTCAGTGTTGATTCCCGTGCACTGTCTGACATGATCAAATGTACACCACAGGGCAGTGTGACCTGGGATCAGGACTGGATGTGTGCTCACTCACAGTGTCCAGCTGAATGACCACAGTGCTGCCTTGGAGCTCGTAGTGGGAGATGAGCGGCGAATCTGTGTCTCTGAACTGCAAAACAACATCAAGGTATTTGTCAGAGAATGCTGAGAGAGTCTTCTCTTACACTGCAGGTTTGCACCTCCAGAAACACAAGGACACACACTGTCTGACTCAAGCTAGCAGGACAACATCTGGATCTCTGAAGACCTTTACATCACCAGCGAACACTCATTTCACTGAGCTAGGATTCTCTGCTCGTGTTGTTTAATGAGAAAAAAAAAGAAATTTGTGTTACATGCTCCACACATAAAACCAACCCTTACAAATGTGTGTGAAAGTTAAGTTAGTTAACAATTTGAGCAACAAAAATTTTACCAATAAATAACATCACAGTTTGAATAAATATCAGCATTATACAAATATTTATTCAAGCATTCAATAATTTGTTTTTAGAAAAGCTCACTGTGCTGACAAATATTTATGGAATATTGTGGAGTCATGTGAAATTAACCTCAGTGACCTAACTTGAAAATCACAGACTCAACTGTTTGTGTCCATGGACTGTGTGCAGACAGTGGAAGAGGAGAGGAGCCTCCTGACTGAGAGAAGACCCAACCAGCAGGGCCACTGATCAATCAGCTGATCACTGTCCTGATGATCTGATTGATCACTTTGTCCCCAGAATGGCTCCTCACATTAAAGAAGGTGGAACCAGAACATGTTGGTGACTGTTGCTTCTAAATAGCTGCTGGTTCATTTTCTAACAATGAACTGACTCATGGCTGCAGCTCTAGGTCACTGAAGGGCTTCATGAGGACGACACAGTGGGTCGGACACAGCAAGTTGCACAGAGTGAGGGGATCTGGTTTGGACGGAGGAGGTTTCCTCCTCCGACAGAAGAGACCTGACACTGCTCTGGAGACACAGCCCTGTTGGGCGTTGGGTGGGGGATTGTCCTGTCAGCTGTACAAAGTATCATTCACATAATTGCAAAAACGTGTGCATGACTTTACAGAGTTTGCTCTCTGAGCAGTGCTGGAGCCACAGTCTCTCACTGGGAAACTAAAACACTTGAATTTCTGGTTCACCTGTTTCAGGTCCTCCAGGTAAGCTTCCACCCCTGTCGGCAGCTGGATCTTCATCACCGTCAGCGTGGATTCTGTGTACACCTCATTAGGAGGAGGTTTGTACCTGCAGCACACACAGAGGATTCGTGTGATTTTCTGAGCTGATCTCAGACATGAAGCTCTTCAACAACTTAAAAGTGGCTTATTTACTCCATTCTGTGGTTTATTAATCAGATTCCTCCCCTTCGGCATAAGAAATGAGGTGACAAGCTCATTACAGTGCATTTAACCTCTGTTCAACCTTTAAGCCTTTATGTTAATTTGACACATTCAGTTCAGAGCGGAGTCATGTTGAAGTAAAGAACTGCTGTCGATACTTTTATGGAGAACATGTAAGAGGCAAAGACATTTATGTAATGGAGTGATTGTCTGTAAAGACGCCCACAGTAGCACCATGCATGGATCAGTATTTATACTACTATCAGTCTAAAAAGATCATCAACATCATCTACGAGTTTGGTTTCAGCTTTCTTACTTGGCACAGGCGACCAGGTGAGGAGTGCGCATAGTGGAACCTGAGGAGAAGAAGAAGTTTACTCCAGTGACACACACAGGTCAACATGCAGGCGGATGTACAGCTACTCACTATTGGAGGCATTAGCGCTGAACATCTCTATTGAGAGCTCAAAGTTGCACTTCTCTGTGGACGAGGTGGTCTCATAGTAAACTGTCTTCATCTGCAAACACAGTCAGGGCATTCTGGGAAATATCAGGGGCCAAATGTCCAAAGATGAATTAAACCACACCCACCTTCACATTTGACACGCCGGTCCCATAACCTGTGGACACAATGATGTCATCATTCTTCAGCACCTGGAAGAATAATTAACAGGTAGAAGAAGACAAACGGTGGAGAGGGTTATCACCATGGATGTACAGCGAAATACAAAACGGTGCCCATTCTTCCACAGAACATCGCTTGCCTTGGCGCATACGCCAAAGCCTTTTTCTTCTTCCAGGTTTGCTTCTGTGTTGTGTAGCACATGCTCAGTACTGCTGTTCACCCCACACACCCCCCACCGCTACTTGGCCCATAGCCTTTACAATGGGAATAACACAGTGTGATAACTGGCCTGGTTTCAGTTTGACGGGTCCTGTCACCAGTTTGACAGATGTGTCTTATCATTGTGGACTATGGAGCAAAGAATTTTTGGGCCACAGGGGGATTTTGTGTTGCAGTACCACCAGTGGCCACTGGGAGAAATTAGCTGTAGTGGCGCTATATGCAGCTCTTCCAACACATCCATAGTTATTAGCAACAGCGCAGAGGCTGGACCCATGTCTCACCATGGCAAACCTGTCTCACCTGGATGGGTGTGGCCACATGTCGGCTCTGGCTGAGCTGCACTCGTCCCAGCGGTCCCTTCCTGTTGTAGCGGATGTTGATGTCCTGACTAAGAACAGCTCGAGGGATGACTCTGCTGTACGCCGTCACCGCCTCCAGAGTCAGAACTGTGTCCTGAGAGGGGTCAAAGGTCAAATGTGCAGAAGGAAAGCACACCTGTGCTGCTGAGTGTGTGAGTGCACACCTGTGGGGAGTAGAAACCCTCTCCGTAGTGCTGATCCTGGGTCAGCCAGGACAGGATGGGGATGGCATAGGGGATCCGCCCCTTCAACACAAAAAGCACTTGTTATCTCCAGTGTGGAGGGTTAGGGGCCATAGTGGCTCTACACAAGCTACACAGCTGGGGCTGCTTCCAGGGACACCTAGAGGGCTCAGCATGTACTTACGTAGCAAAATGTGGCATCCAAAGTTTTGTAACGCGATTATTTGACACCTTTCCAATAGGGGTGCTCATGCTGGGCTGTGCCACATTGTTTATTTTCATCAGCATCTACATAATATGGCAAACGCATGCTGCTTTTTTCTTTTACCGGCAACAATTTAGCAGAAGCAAAAATGATGCAAATCACATGATCTGACTAGGACCACAGGCCAGTGCCCCCTGTTGGGTGAGTGGTGTATTGCATCTGCCCAGGTGCAGAGCAGCCACTGCTTATGTACATAAATACTTGTTCACCCTTGCATATACAGCTGCATTTATGTAGTTTGTGTAGAGTCTGAAACAGCCATAATGTGTTGTGCAGTAATATTAGTTTCCATAGTAACACTGAACCCCAACTTGCTCCTGATGGCCAGGGCAGCATTTTGCTGCCATCAGAATGTGTGTTTGAGTTGGCGCCGCAGACGGTTGCCTCTGTACCGGAGACAAATTCCTTGTGTGTGCAACTTACTCGACCAATAAAGATGATCATTATTAACTCAGAGGTTCGGCACCTTGAGCAGCACAGTCAGCAGGACGTATGCTGTCGTCTCCACCGTCAGTCCACTAGACTGGTCGGGCTTCAGCCAATCAGCTGTGATGCTAGACTCCTGCCAGTACCTGAGTACAGCGGGGTGACCTGTACAACACACACACAAACGATTGTACTTCTATTCTTACAGGGACACTTATTAACATAATGCATTCCCTAGTCCCTTGTCTGGACCATCACAATTTAAAAAGTTGAACCCCAAAACCCTGAACAGTCCTCTGAAAGTGTGAGGACCGGACAGCATGTCCCGGCAGTGCGGGAATGTCCTCAGTTGCACTGTAGAAAACTCGTATCCGTACTCACACATGTGAAACATTTTTGTTTAAAGGTGCAATACACGTAGATGTCACCATAATACTATTCTTTATATATTCTGCTGAGCAATAAAACGACTGATTCACTGATCATGGATTTAAGCCCACAGGTGGTAGAACTGCCAGACCTTTCTGTCGAGCCAGGGCCTCCAGGCTGCTGAGCAGCTGGGAGACCACCTTGCTGTTGGGGTCATGAAGGGTCAGAGCGTAGGTCGCCACCGCACGCACATACACACTCTTTACACCTGGAGCATGCTGGGAAATGTAGTTTGCTGCAGACCTCATGCTGTCATCATGGAACTGAGAGAGCAGAATGAAAACAAATGAAAAGGAAAGTCATGCAACCTTAAAGTGGGTTTAGCTAACTGCTTTTTGATGGTGGTGTTGGATGATCTGAGGAAAACTAATGTGGAGGGGGAGCAGCTGAAACACCTGGTCAGAGGTAAACGCATTCACATTCAGAAAAACTCCTGCAAAGGCCAAAACCAAGAACTTCATTCAGAAAAAGATTATAAATGTGACAAATATGTGAAGAATGACTTGTGTAAAGGTCTGAGCACAGATCAGATGTGGTTCCCACTCAGAAGATGAAATGATCTGTGAATACTGTCTTACTGCCCTTTATATCATGAACAAAAATGTTTATGATCTAAAACTGAAGATGAGATTTGACTGGAAACCTGTTTGACCAGGTTTTTCTCTTTCCTGAATATTTATCTAAAGCACGAGTGAGGAGGAGAAATATCGTTTATGAAATCAAATCTTCACACAGACCATTTGTTCATGATTGGAATCAGATACATACAATGAACTGATGGATTCATGTGAGGAATGACTTTATGCTTTAGCGCAACTGTTTGCATTTATTTAATTTCCATTGTTGGACACCTCCTGCAGTGGCAAGAACTACCTGTGTTCATAGGTGAATTTGTCTTGTGGTCAGATCTTCATCTAAGTTACAATAAAGAACAAACACTAATGACTGTGTTGTTTCTGTCCATAGCGAACACACCACTGAAATATTCCCACTGAAGTTTGGAAACGGTGTGTGAACCCCTCGACTAATGTCCAATGAAGCCTGACTGGAGCTGTGGGCTGCACCGACACCATCTGGTGTGAGCCGCGCCTCAAGACTCGGGATCAAGGTCACTGTTGATCTGTACAAGCACTTTATGACCATTTAATGGAGAAACCTGCTCAGTCCCTGGAGCTCACCGATGTTTTTACCACTCTAGATCTCATATGGTTATACTGTCAGTATACTCTAGGTGGAACAGTCCCCATGCACACTACCAGCTCCAGAGTTTCAAACATTGGTTCTGCAGGAGGAGTGAAGAGAAGAATGAGAAGATGACAAACAGAAGGACAGACGTTTGTTCTCACCCGGAGCTGCAGGATTGGGTCTTTGATGCTTGTGGCTCTGTGTAAGGCGATCAGCACGAAGGACGTGAGATACACCGACTGCTCAACTGGATTCGTCCCCGCAGCCTGCAGCCAATCAGAGCACGAGAAAATTTAGCCAGACTTGTGGTCTAACCCTGAGGAGGGCGATTCTCAGTCTAAGACAAAGAGAAGTGCTGCTGACCATGAATTTGTTGGCTCTGAGGGACGAGCTCTCGGTGAAGGACCCGTCCTCCAGCTGAGTGCTGTAGATCAGCCAGGCCACAGACTCCGACAGAGACTGATGGTCCACAGACACCACCTGGTCCACCGCAGACAAGGTCTTCAACACGAGAGCCGTCAGCCTGACAGACAAAGCAGAGGCACGGATGGACCATGAGAAAACAGGCCCCTGGGCACTGATGTGTAAAAGGTCCCCACCAACACCCAAACAGCAGTGGTCTTTGTGACTGGTTGTTTTGCACCCATTTGTTGTTTGTTTGCATCTTTGTGTTCAATTTGTGTCTCTTTTTGGCCGTTCTACGCCTTTGTGAAGTCTCTGTAGTATTTTTGTGGCTCTGGGGATGTTGTGTGTCTCTTTGCAGTCACACTGCTTTTGTTTGTTGGTGTTTTGTGCCTTTGCAGCAGTCTTGTGTCTCTGTGGGGTTTCGTCTATTTTTCAAGTTATTTCATTGACTTTCCAACAACAAATATTAACAGTTGATACAGAACAGAAACTGAACAGTTCATGCCGCCCAGTTTGAGTCTAACCCTGATCACGGCCATCGGATTTGACTGAAGCTGGTATGAAAACTCAGTATCTTTGCAAAGTGTCCAGGTGTCATGACTGCTACAGGCCGTTTGATGGTTCGGATTTGGTTTAAACTTTAGTGTCAGGTTCAGGTGAGTGTGTCCTGACCAGGTGCTGGGGTCTTTCTTCATCCACATGCTGTAGCTGGCGTCTCCACCTCTGAACGAACTGATGCTGACGAGACCTGCACAAACACAGAGTGTAGAAACTGTGACCGCTTCACACCGAGCAGCCGTCAACTAACTCGTTTTCTTCAGCCGAACTCTGACAGGAGCATTGGTGGAAGAAATACTCCTCTAATGAAGTACTAGTAGAAATGTGAAAGTACTGCACAAGTAAAACCTTCATTACATAACAGTGTGTAAGTATTATCAGCAGTTTACTTCCTGTATGAGCTGTACTCTCCCTCCTGATGTTCTTGGATTCAGATTTCTGTGGCATTACTGTGCGTGTTGAACTGTAGTGCTCTATTCGCTACAGACCATTCATTTTTTTATTTTCTTCTTCCTCCTGGTCCTACCACAGTGAGGTGGAGCTCTTAGATCCCCGGGGGTTGCAACTAAAACCAGGAGAAGACAACTCCACTATTAGTGTCACTGCACTGCCTCCCGGTTTGTTTTATTATCGAGTTTTAGATTTTATTGGCTGCACTGAAGGCTCTACACGACAGCCCCAGTGTCCAGACGCAAGACCAGAGGGGACCTGGACTTTGCTGTTGGAATGACCTGCCAGTGAAAAATCACTTCCTGAAACTCCTTTTTAATCAGAGAGCCTGTGAATCATTTTCATGTTTATGTTCTATACACTGTCTCATGTGAAGCCATTTGTAACACTGGTATTATTATTATTATCATTGTGATCATAAATGATACAGATCACGTGTTGCCAGCGCCTCCTCACCCTCTCTGATCCTTCGTCTCAGATCTGCTGAGTTCTTCCGGACGTCTGCGCCCAGGATGTCCCATCTCCTCGCCGTCTCCAGGTACTGATACACCTGGACGAGGGGGAGGAGTCCATCCAGCTCTGCCTCTGCTGACCCGGCCGGCAGGTTAATGAGTTGTCGGAGGCCTTCAGGGCTGTGCATCACTGACAGGACTTCGCCCAGAACATCACCTGGTACACAGAGGTTACATGTGTAGTTACATCGACACACCACGGGGGGGGAGGTCATAAGCTCCACGGCACAGAGTGAAAAGCAGTTTGATTATGAGTTTTGTACAAAACACACTTTTAAAATGCTTGTATTACACAGTTCTTCTCAAATAATAACTTTTAAACATGATCTATAGTTTCCTATAGTGTTTGTGATGCAGTAACCCCTGAGCAGCAGCAGGACACTTAAATAAGGTGATTATTGAGCTAGATTACATTTTTGACATGACTCCTGGATCATACGAGACGCCTGACAGTGAGAGCAGCTTCTAATCCTGCTCCTTCAGTTTTAATGCTCTGTGGGTTGAGCCTTTCTAAAGCATGTTGCAGCACACTGGGCATGTTTCTTCAGCTGGAAACTACTTTTCCTTAATTCTGCAAGTCAGACATGCTTCCAGTGAGTGAGTCTTATATGTCTGTCTTTAATTATAAATACAGAGATCCTGAGAGCCTGACAGCATCGAGGCTAGAGCACGATGGCGTTCCAACTCTGTCTTCGGCTGAGAACGCACTGAAAACCTGAAACACAGAGCTGCTGCTGTAAAACATCAGCATAAAGGCCGCTCGTATCAGCAGATGGAGTCGCCCGGGTTTGTCATTTATACTCTTTTTTTTCAGCGTGTGCTGCTTTTGCTTTCACATCCGTTTCCAGTAGCAGCTCAGCATGTCGTACCATTGATGCTCAGCATCCTCTCCACAGCAGTGTTGGGAACCACATTGGCCAGCAGTTTGTTCTTCAGCTCCACTGTTCTCTTCTCTGACCCTATGACAACACGGGACACTGAGATGTCAGCAAACAGAGCCATTGATCCTGGGGATGCAGATCAGGCCCACATACCGTAGATTCCCTGTGGGTCCAGTCTCCCTCCAGAAAACTGCTCCTTCCTCACTCCTTCAGGCTGCAAACAAAACGTAGGAACTGACTTTATACTCAAACATCCCAGGTTACATTAGTAAAAAGCAGTTGGACCTCTGTGCTTTAGGCTACTTTAGTCACCGGACCTCACCGTGTGCACCCTTGAGCTCTAACAAATGTGATGAATGTAACTCATAAAACTCACCACCACTCTGAGCTTCTTCTCCAGGACGTCTCTGCCTCCACCCTGTGTCTTCAGGGTGAAGGTCAGGGTGTGTTCTCCAGGCTCCAGGCCCAGCAGTGTGAAGTTCACTTTGCCCACCCCATCTACAGACAGCTGGCTCCAATGGCAGGGCGTGGAGCGCAGCCCCTCCCTCCCTGTGGTCACCTGGGACTGCAGCAGACAGAGCGCTGGGCCGACCGTCAGCGTCACACAGTACTGAGGAGGAGACCACAGTCGAAATCAAACACTTCAGCTTTGAAAATGAGCCGCTGGCACAGCATCATGGGATACATAGTTGAATGTGGTGCCCATTATTTTTACCATGATGCTGTGGGGCAGTTGGTTATACACTGAGCCCATCAGCTCCAGCTGCTCTCCTCTGACCACCTGATAGGGCAGGGGGACATTTACGCTAAGAGGCAGACTGACCGACACCTGGACCGGCTCCGCAGCACACATACCTGTCAGAGACACACAGAGAGGAGGAAGTGCTCCGTTCCCTATAGGCCATCTGTTGTCACGACGCAGTAGACACATCTTCTACAATCAGCAGTCACACGTAGAAACTAAGGATCCTACATCACTTCACACTGTGTGGCTATAGAGCTGGGACACGCTAGCCAGCTAACATTAGCTTCAGGCTGGAGGCTGCATTTGTAAAATTTGTCCCAACCAGGCTTCTGTAGTTCACATCGTAGCTCCAGGAAACAGGATGGGAGATGCAGGGAGCAAGAAGGAGCAGTTTACAGAGTCAGTCTGGTTGGAGTCTCACTAGTCTGGGCCAAAGAGACTTTAGGGGAAGCAGCTTTTAGCACAGTAGAGGAGAAACCTACCGTTCTTGAACATGCTGACGGCCTTGATCTCCCAGGTGGCGAGAGAGTCTGGTAGAGTCCGGCTGACGGACATCTGCCCTGGCCTGAAGACACAAAATACACAGGCACAAACTGACAACACTCATACAGTCCTCAGTACTAAAAACAGGAGGTCCAGCTGAGCAGAAGAAATCAGGCCATGGCCCTGCTCCACTGTCCCTGGGCTCTGGTGGACATTAACGAGTTGGTTTTTGCCCTAGTCCTGTTTCATTAAAGCTGATTTTATTTGTCCAAACAAACAAACAGAGACTCTGAGGTGTGTTTGATTTGGTCACCTGACATGATGCACCTCCCACAGCCAGCTCTCTGGAAAGTAGCTCCGCACCAGAGGAGGCAGGCCGAAGTCCGCGCCCAGCGCTGCACACACAGACACCAGTGATACAGGCATATGACAAGTGGACTGCACAATAGTAGTACACAGTGTGGGTCAGTGCACACTGGATTCAGACAGGAGGAACGTGACAGGAGTAGGTGGTGTGAAACCTTCACTGTGCTTCATTAATGCAGCTGTGGCATGTGTAGCATGTGGTAGGTTAGCAAAAACAACAGGAGGAGCAGCCAGCTGTGTACACTGTTAGTACATCTCCACAGAGAATTACTGGCCAGACCATATTAAAGCCAGCAGACCAAACTCCAGAGTGGGTGGGGCTTTAGGCTGAGTATTACAGGAACATGTTTATGAGATGCCAGCTGATGTTAGCATAACAACCTGTCACAGCAGGCAGCCGACCACACACCTCTATGCTGTCGGTGTGTGTCCATACTGACCGTGGCGTGCCAGGATAAGGTTCTTGTCCAGATGATCCTGGATGAACTCGCAGCATTCTCTGAAGGCGTCTCTGCACAGAGGGTACTTGCTGTAAGTCTGCTGGGCAAACTGCTTGCAGGTCACACTTTTTGGGTTGTACTTCATCCCTTGTTCACAGCAGACCTTACGCCGACCGTAGGTCTCCGCTGCTCTCGGACAGAGACACATCTATTCAGACCGCAGGTAACATGGCGCGTGCTATGTGTTGCCTCCATATGTAACAAATACGCAGGTAAAACCCAGAAAAGCAGACAGTTATTTGAATTTTAAAGAGAAGAGCGTATTTGTAAAAAGGGAATATAAACATTTCAGTTGCATTGTTTATTTGGTCGAGTCAACCGTGAATATTCTATTATAGTCGTTTTGTGTCTGTTTGTGGATGTTTTCTGTCTCTTCGTGGTGGAGTCTGACCTTTCTTTGCCTTCTCCTCTTCAGTCAGAGCTCGCTTTGGACGCACTGCTGCTGTGCACGCCTCACCTGCACAGACACATGCATTAAACCACCTCCAAAAGGCAGGTGTGACTGAATGGTTGACTGATGGACATACTGCTGGCTGATGGCTGGGCATTGGCGTTGGTGATGAAAGTGAGACCGGCCAATCGGAACACGTCTGCGCTGTCTTTGCCTCCCCCTCCACCACAGCCCTGGTCGCTGTGCTCGATGTGACGCAGCACCTGCAGGCCACCGTACTTCCTGTTACTTAGCTGGTGACTGTTTCACAGCACTGCACTCAGGCTCACCACACTATTCACAGGCTGCATTTGTGTCTAACAGAGAAAGTAAAGCTACACAAATGGGATGGTTTAAGTGTTACCATGGTAACGGGGTCTCTGTAGGTGGGCCGCAGCATGAAGAGGGCGGTGTCCACAGCAGACAGAGCCACGAGACCATCCTGATTGGTATAGATGTCCATCTGGAGGTTTTGCTTTGGCTTGTAGTCCCGCTTACGATATGAGAGATCAGTCTGACACATACATGCACACAGGTTAAAAACACCGTCAGTGCACTGTGACATAACAAAACAAAGAACAAATAGAAACACACAAAAATGTTCAGACAAAAAAACTGCTGTGCAACAATGTGGGACTTCGCTGTTCTCTCCATGTTTCACCCATAAACTAAGCCCTGCACTGCTGCCATCGTGAGGTTGACCAGCCTGAGCAGCTCCCAGGAGCACTTTGGGCTATGGGCGACTCAAACCTGTTCCCCAGGCCAGCAGTCAGTAGGGACCAAGAGGGAAATTCTCACATCACATCAAATTGGTGACGTGCACAAACACAGTGACCAGGGGCAGCAGCATGTTGTTGTACCTGGAGTCCGTTGACACATTTGTCTCTGACGTCCAGCCAAACAGAGTCGGCCACCAGCTCATTCGTCCCCTCTCCGTACAGGATGTAGTAGACCAGCAGTCTGATGGATGGGACCATGGAGGGCATCACCTCGAAGCTCACGGTCTGTTTGTTATCGGTGCTGGAGGCAAACTTGCGACTGCCGAAATCCACCACCTTCCCTTTAGAGAGCACCTGAGGGGCCCACGCAGTGATGTCATCAGTAACTTAACAGGAAAACAGGACGGTGTGCATCATCAGCTGCATGTTCTCACCAGATAGCTGAGGGCTTTAAGGGGCACGTAGGAGGGCGTGGCCGAGTACACCTTGATGTTGGTGTAGTGTCCCACCTGCAGGCCGTGTCCGGGCAGAGGGGGGTCAATGTAAAGGTAACGCTGGTTTGGAGAGTGATAGGACTTCGCCTCCAGGGTCAGACTGGCCTGAGCGGCCACTGGCAGGTTAGGGTCCACCGTCTCAAACTGCGTCAACAGGCAAAGAAACATCAACAGCAAAACCCTTGAGGCGCATTGCGATTTGTGATTTTGGGCTAAACAAATAAAGATGGATTTGACTTGAAAAACAAGTTATCAAGCAAACAGCAGCATATAAACACAATCAAAACAAAGCATGTAAATAAGATGTAAACAATAAATCAACAAGAAATAAACACTAACAAATAAGCCACAAGAGTAAAAAAAAAAAAAAACAGGTAAATAGCAACAACAACACACCAATGCTGTGTAAAGAACATGTCAACAGCAACAAACAGCATGTAAGCAGATAAACAACAACCTGCAACTCTAACAAACATGACCCCCCCACCCCCCACCTTCAGCACCGCCCTGACTCCCCCCTTCGGTGTGTTGCAGATGAAGAAAGCCAGGCCGTCTGATTGGCTGTTGGCGCTGGTTGTACAGGGCATGTCATCTTTTGCTCCCTGCTCTGTGAACAGGGGTCGCTCCACCAGACGAACCTCCACCCGTTTCACCGGTTTGTCCAGGTGGTCCTTCACCAGCACCTGCACAGAAACAGACACAGTCAAGCAACATGTAAACAACATGTAGAGAACAAGCAGCACTAGACAAACACAAACAAAACCAGATGCAACCAACAAACATGATGAGAGTGAGAATGTTCCCTTCCTAAACCAGGTGAGAGCAGAAATACTGAGGAGGCTGCCTGATACTACATACATGCCAGCAGCTGCTTAGCAAGCTAGCATTTGTGCTAACATCTGGTGCGGCTGAACTACACCCGTCGACAGCTCACCAGGTGAATTCAGGCAGTGACACAGCAGAGAGTCACCTGGATGTTGTAAGGAAGTCCAGGCTTGATGAAGGGAGGTGTGGACACCAGACTCAGGCTGTACGGCGACTTAACAAACTTCACTGCAGCAAACTCTGACTCCTGAGTGATGCCACCTGAGAGACAGGGGTAGCAAATCTTTACAGCTCTTGTTTGAAACAGTGGCCCCGTCCACATCCCAGCTGAAGTTTCCCTCCCCATGACTCAGCCCTGATGTGTCCACCGAGGTGTGAACAGACCAAACCAAAAGTGATGGGGTCAGTGGAGAGACCAGGATGTTTCACATGTGGTGGACATTTATGGAGAAACTTCTGATCAGGCCAAACTGGGAGGAATATATTGTAACCCAGTGGTTTGGGAGGAAACTGGGCCATTTGACCATCACACACACCACCTGGTTGTTATTCATGTGCACATGTGGCTCACATTTCAGTTACTGTACATGTGTGCATGTGTGGCAGTTTAGGAGCTCAGTGGTGTTCACACCGGAGCCGGGTACATGGCATTGACACACATGGACGGAAAGCAGCAACACAAGACCAGAGCTGAGCGTTAAAGCCTGGGACGTGGGCGTAGCATTGATTAAAATTAGGCTAAGTGTTTCAGATATGGCTGTGTGTGTGTACCCGTGTCCTCCTGCAGTAGTACCGCTATGTACAGGTACTTCCCCACCATGCCGTCGAGGTCTTTTGGTCCATCGTGTTTAGACAGAACCTTCTCCATGTTGACAGTCACGTCCACTTCACCTGCTGAGGACAACTGAAGGAGACACACACTGAACACACTGACCCTGTGTGTAAAACGCCTCATTTCTGAGGCTGGTGTTGATATTTAAGACTTAAATGTTAACCATATGTCAACCAAAGATTTTAACATGAACAGTTTGTACATGGCTCCTTCAAAGTGATTTCTGACCATCATATAGTGAGCAGAATAAAACCACACTTTATCCATTGTCCTGAAGAATATCTGATACTTCTCAGCCCACATGCTGAAAATTCTCACAAAACTTCCCAAACGACAGTCACGTGGAAAAACAGCTGGACTTCAGCTTTGCTTTCTCTTGCTCAGTGTTACTGCCGCTGAGTCTCAGCACGTAGTTTAACATGTATCACAGCACCATCACGTGTGTGTGTCTGATATACTAAAGCCTATTATCAGTCATTTAGTTTGGGCAGTAATCTAAACACCGTGTGCTACTGTCACCTACATTTCATGAAAGTGTCATGTGTGAGTAAATGTGGCAGGAGGTTTCTGCTGTGACTGTTTGCCAGCTGCGTGTCAGCATGAATGGTCGCCATGTCTCCGGCTGTTGTTCCTTACTCTCTCTCTGGTGACAGAGGGGATGATCACCGGAGGATTCTTCCCACTAATGTAGCCGTAACGCAGAAACACCTCAGCGTCAGCCACAGGAGCACCGTGGAGGTACCTGGCACAGGGAGACGCACTCAACACGCAGCAGCTGTGGTGTTTCATCTCCACATTACCCAAATACTGTACAAGAACATTTTGACGGCAAACAGGTGCCGCAGGTGCGTGATGGGAAACACCTGGCTCTCACCTGAACTCAGAGCTGATTGGCTGAGATGTTGGGTCAAGAACACGATGCTAATAGAAACTTTACATTTGTTGTTTCATGAGAGAGATTGTGCGGTTGTACCGGATCATTGGCTGTTTGCACTGTGAGGTTTAGTGTCGCTATGAATGTGAGATGTCAGGTTTGTTTCTTCTGCAACTGCTGCGTTACTGAGCCAGATGTTCTGCTTGAACAACAGCATTTTAGCTTTAGCGTCTGCTACACCTCGACCACACTGCAGCTGTATGTGCTGAGGGCTGTACGTGCTGTGTGACAGAAGCTGTGGGCGTTACGAGAGTCCTAGTGACACAGACTGGCTCTACGTACAGGTGTACTTTTCATACACTGTGATTGGTTCTGTTCTTTCAGCCCTGAAGAAGTTTGCACTGAGACGTTTCACCTGGCGAGGAGCTGTTACCTGGCAGAGACCTTGAAGCTGAAATATTTGAACTGTCCGTAGCTGATGTAGTTTGCTTCTGGTTCCACGAGGATGGAGAAACTGGGAAGAACTGATGAAGGACAGTAACTTAATAATTCACATTTTATACATTAAACTTTGTTATTAATATGATGCTATGATAACGGCAGTATAGTGACAAACCGTATTCTTTAACTTCAAAGTCTGTAGTTGCTGTTGTGGTAAAGTCGTCTGAGTAAGAGGCTTCGATGGTCCAAATCCCTAACCTGGTTAGAACATTACAGACACCCTGGAGTCACACTGACCACACTTCCTAGTCGTAATAACTTTGGTTTTTAAAGTCCTTACTTTGGTTTGATGGGGATCCTGAAGGGGTTTTGCATGGAAGGGACTCCATTATTGACATCAATCATCTCCACACTGTCCACTGCTATGTGATCGGGGTCCTGGGGAGGCACATTTACTGATCTGAAACCACCCTGAGTTGAAAGATAACAGCCTGATGCTGGTTCTGCAGATCAGTACGCTCACCTTGAAGGTGAGGAAGACACTGCGATTGGCTGGCCTCAGCTCCTGGTTCATGGAGAATGCCCTCACTTTGACTGGAAACATACAACTCTTGGAATTAGACACAGTATGTAGCTGATTTTATGGGTTAACAAGGACAAGGTGACTATTATTTGACCACCTGACTTTATAAGTTAACACAAACCCCTGAACAAGAAGCATCTGCCTGCATGAGTCAATGAGGACCAGCTGACTGAGAGCCCCCTGAATGTAAGAGTAGATAAGGACACCTTCAACGAGGACCACCTGAACCATCCGGGGTTATAATAATGAGGACCTCTTGACTTTATAAGTTGAAGTATGAACTCGGATGAGGTCTGTAGATGCATTACGATGTCTTCAGTCAGGACACCAGGACTCTGCAGGCAGTGGAAGCTGAACTGTGACACATCTGATAACAAACTCTCACCACTCTGATGCGGGGTGTACAGTGGCTTGTCGGTCTGGATGAACAGAAAGCCGTTGGTCCGGCTGACAGCCACAGACAGGTGCTGGTTGACCTCTGCTGACTGGACGTGAAGGATCACGTGACTTACACTCCTATCCAGCTGACCTGGGTACAGCTAGAGAAAGAAACAGAAACCTAAGTGACATCTGGATTCAAATCTTTTGTAAGGGCACATTTTGATAAGCTACAGCTGTCTGTCTCTGTGGGCATTGTGACTAACCCGGACTTTGGCAGCAGCCTGGTGCTGGTTCTGGGCGTTCAGGGTCACAACCTCTTGAGCCAGAACCACGTGATTTGGAGCCATGGAGGTCTTCAAGAATACATAGGCTGTCACCTCCTCTGAAAAACCAAACAACTGCAGCAGGACTGTCTCCACCGCGTCCAAGCGCAGCGACAGAGGGGCTGTTACCAGATACCTGAGCGAGGAGAGACACGTGGTTTATTTGACTCCCATGTCCCCAATCCTGGCTGCACTTCAGCTGCCACTACAGTGCCTTGCGAAAGTATTCGGCCCCCTTGAACTTTGTGACCTTTTGCCACATTTCAGGCTTCAAACATAAAGATATAAAACTGTAATTTTTTGTGAAGAATCAACAACAAGTGGGACACAATCATGAAGTGGAACGAAATTTATTGGATATTTCAAACTTTTTTAACAAATAAAAAACTGAAAAATTGGGCGTGCAAAATTATTCAACCCCCTTAAGTTAATACGTTGTAGCGCCACCTTTTGCTGCGATTACAGCTGTAAATCGCTTGGGGTATGTCTCTATCAGTTTTGCACATCGAGAGACTGAAATTTTTGCCCATGCCTCCTTGCAAAACAGCTCGAGCTCAGTGAGGTTGGATGGAGAGCATTTGTGAACAGCAGTTTTCAGTTCTTTCCACAGATTCTCGATTGGATTCAGGTCTGGACTTTGACTTGGCCATTCTAACACCTGGATATGTTTATTTGTGAACCATTCCATTGTAGATTTTGCTTTATGTTTTGGATCATTGTCTTGTTGGAAGACAAATCTCCATCCCAGTCTCAGGTCTTTTGCAGACTCCATCAGGTTTCCTTCCAGAATGGTCCTGTATTTGGCTCCATCCATCTTCCCATCAATTTTAACCATCTTCCCTGTCCCTGCTGAAGAAAAGCAGGCCCAAAACATGATGCTGCCACCACCATGTTTGACAATGGGGATGGTGTGTTCAGGGTGATGAACTGTGTTGCTTTTACGCCAAACATAACGTTTTGCATTGTTGCCAAAAAGTTCGATTTTGGTTTCATCTGACCAGAGCACCTTCTTCCACATGTTTGGTGTGTCTCCCAGGTGGCTTGTGGCAAACTTTAAACAACACTTTTTATGGATATCTTTAAGAAATGGCTTTCTTCTTGCCACTCTTCCATAAAGGCCAGATTTGTGCAGTATACGACTGATTGTTGTCCTATGGACAGAGTCTCCCACCTCAGCTGTAGATCTCTGCAGTTCATCCAGAGTGATCATGGGCCTCTTGGCTGCATCTCTGATCAGTCTTCTCCTTGTATGAGCTGAAAGTTTAGAGGGACGGCCAGGTCTTGGTAGATTTGCAGTGGTCTGATACTCCTTCCATTTCAATATTATCGCTTGCACAGTGCTCCTTGGGATGTTTAAAGCTTGGGAAATCTTTTTGTATCCAAATCCGGCTTTAAACTTCTCCACAACAGTATCTCGGACCTGCCTGGTGTGTTCCTTGTTCTTCATGATGCTCTCTGCGCTTTAAACAGACCTCTGAGACTATCACAGTGCAGGTGCATTTTTTTTATTTGTTAAAAACGTTTGAAATATCCAATAAATTTCGTTCCACTTCATGATTGTGTCCCACTTGTTGTTGATTCTTCACAAAAAATTACAGTTTTATATCTTTATGTTTGAAGCCTGAAATGTGGCAAAAGGTCGCAAAGTTCAAGGGGGCCGAATACTTTCGCAAGGCACTGTATATTACACTATTGATTACAAGATAATTCCAATCACTTTCATACCCCATCGCCATCAGTCACCCAGAAGCAGATGGTGACAGCCTAAAGAAAAACCCTGACTAATTGAGCGGTCTCCTCCAGGACACCAGGGGTCACTGACTGGTCTGATGAGGATGACCATGATGTGAACCAGACGCTGTGGTCTTCCCAGTCACCAGGTCTCAGCCCCGTTGAACAGCTATGGGTGATGTTGGAGATGTTGGACAGTGTCTCCACCACCGTCATCAAAACACCACATGAGGGAACATCTGCTGGAAGAACGGTGCTCATCCCTCGAGGAGACTCAAAGACCTGGAGAGTCAAGGTGGCGCTGTTCTGGTGCACGTGGCGGCCCAGCACCTCACTGGGACTCTGTGTTGTGTCATGCTTTTATGTCATAAGTCTTTAACACTGACTGTATAAACAGTAAACAGGCTGCCAGCTCCCAGAAGTGAAGCCACGGTGAGCCGATCGCCCCCTGGTGGCTGGCTGCGGTATAGGTCATAAACCCCACCCCCTCGGGGTTAGTGGATGGGACATGAGCCAAACTAAAAACTCAAAGTACAAATCAGATAAATGTTTTCTAGAGGTCACTTCTGTGGTTTTTAGTAGAAACTATCACACTGATGTGTGAACGAGTGGTCATTTTTCTGGTGAGTTTGTTTTAACATGGTATTTGATAAAAAGAGGTGTCTTTCAGATGATTTGCTAGCTTTGAGTGGCAGCCTGCTCCACTTCTAGTCAATACTGTGCAGAGTGTGGTTGCAAAAAGCAAGATGGCTGCCACTGTATTCACGGCATTTTGGCATCACCTGTCTCATGGAATAAAGATGTTTAAGTAACGTCTTTCCTCTGACACAACTCTCAGGGCAAACACTTTGCCTACTAGTGGTAAGGATCTTCGTGTTTAATCCAGCCATTCATCAGGCCTTTAGTTTTGTACAGGGTGGCTTGTACACTGACGTCTTGGGCCAGTGTCAGACATTTAACCCAACACTGAGGTGAAACCCTTAGTGCAAATGGAGGAAGTGTCCTGTCTGAGTAATGTTTGGAGTCTGTGCACACCACTGCTCTGCACCACGAGCACTTAACACATCTGGAGCCATGAGGAGCAGAGGGCATGAATGATTGTGAACAGCTGAATATCTAACAGCTTGATCTGAGTATTTTATACACTGATCAACTCATAAATAGAAAATAAAAAAACACCTCAGTGCTTCACACATATAATTACTTGTTTGTTGTTTTTCACTAATGCAAACTTAATAATGTATGAGAAATAAATAACAGGTTGACTTACGATCTGGACTGAGCCTTCGTCCTCCAGCAGAGACAACACACACACATCAGGAGGACACTCACCTTCATCGTGAAGGTGAGAAGAAAACACACAGAGCCCTAGAAACACACAGTGAGCTCTGCAGACACACTGCTGACTGAGAAACTGCCTGGCAGCGACAGAGAGTTAAACTTTATCAGTAATTGATCAACTATTTGCAAATACCTGCAAGTCGTCAGAAAACAGCAGAGTGGGAATGTCCACTGTCCGTGTATGTCTCAAAGGTGAGTTTACTCAGCCTGGGTTTCCTGATCTTACCCAACAGTGTCAACTCTGAGGTCTCCTGTTATCTGTTAGATCACAAAGCAAATGATTTGTTGTTTCTGTCGTTTCTCTTGACTGCTGTGCAAAACATAACTCTGTATCAGAACTGGGACATTTTTGATTAATCAGTTATTGCACACCTCTGAGTGGAGAACTGTGGAAGAAACTAGACTGAATGTTTGAAATCAAAGCTTCTGTTGTCCTCTAGAGGCTACAGCTTTCATTACAACCTCAATCTGAACCTCAGACTGCAACAGCATGCTCATGATTTATCTGTTCATAGTGTCTGAACAGTCGTGGAGCTAAATACACAAGGTTTGTCATGAGGGTAGCACTGGAGCAAAGAGCATGGAGTCTCTAAAATCAAAAGTGTGAATTCTCATGGTTCACATTACATGGTTAAAACTGCAGTAACAAATTTCTGGGCAAACTGTAAATACTTGGTTCTAACATGTTAGCAACCAAGACACCTTCTTCCTCATTATGCAGAAAGAATGCAACACATCACTGGACTCTCTGGTCCACCCATGGACCCCGTGACCTCTCGGACCCCTGCTCTTATACCAGGTCAGCCCTCTGTATAAAGTGGGTAGCATTTCCTGTTTGAAAGTCAAACAGCTCAGTTAAAAGCCATACAATTAGACAAAAAATATGCTAAATACAGAAACTTCAAAGTACTTTATAATCATACCTAAGCAGAAGCACCTGTTATTGACAAATCATTCTTAAACTATAAGTGAAACAATTCACTACGCAGCCACAAGAGGCTCTGCCAGTTAGAATACTATTCATTACAGTATGGACCATCAATACTCCATTTTAATGTTGTGGCTGCTGCAGCACAGCTAGTTTTATACTATTACACAACATAGTGTTTAGTAGTTTTATATCATCTATAACAGCACCTTGTATTTATTTTCTCTTCATTTTCAAGTAACTAAAGGCTCTATTCCATTATAAAGCCTCGTCCGGTTCTTTCAAACCAGGAACTCCGAGGGACGACTCAGACCACTTGAGTATATAAAAAATATATCCGTGCTGGTTTATTCAAAAAGTCACAGGCAAGAATTCACACTTCAAGTCCAGAGATCTTCCAACCCCCAGGCTGCCCGAGCAGCCCGGAAGCAGCAAGACCCCGAACCAAGCATTGCTATACAATATTAATCCTTTCTGGGCTGTCGAACCGTGACGTCACCTGATATGCCAGCTTGGCAGCTGAGCAGAGCAGTAGACCAAACATGAAGAAAATAATGTGTGTGGCTGTTGTTTTCGTGGTGTGTATCTAAAACAATTTGACATAACATTACACATTAAGACAAATATTATGGTTACTTTTACCGTCATAATAACATTCGTCCCTGACTGCCGCCTTTCTCTGCTTTTAACTAACCTTGCATTTAACAGCCTGAGGAGACATCCTGGCTGCACTAACAGTCCTAGACAACAAATCTCTGAATATCTATCTAACTAAAAAATAACCTAACATAACAAATAACTACAGCTCTCAGATAAATGTAGCCGAATGAAATGTAGTAGCGTACAAGTAAATGTAAGATTTGATTCTTATAGGCTCTAGTTACTGTATAAGCTTTAGTTACCTTTCATACCTTTATTTTCCTTGTTTATACAGTACATATTAAAACTGTATTGATGACTGATGCATTGTACGAAGTGAAACTTTGGAACTGCATGCTGTAAATTCTGTAGAGACAGGATGTCTGTACCGTCAAGTAACCAGACGGCCTATTATTTTAACAAAGACCTGTTGGCCTGTTTTGCACCTTCACCTAGACCCACTTAGCATATTCCAAGTTCTGCTTTGTCATGGAGTGTCCTGCAAAGACAGGGGGCCCACAACCTGAGACAACCACCTGGCCAGTTTAGCATACTTATTAGCACCACACACACAGGGGGGCCTGCAGCCCAGACCACTCAGTGTTCAGTGTTCATTGATCAAGATCAAGCTGCCACCTGAGAAACACACACACACACATACCTGGATTTTACCACATTCCAACAAGGAGGTGTGAGCTCCTGCTTACACCAAATGGCCAATAGGATTACGAAGTGCTGAATGTTGTACCTCTGTCCAGGGCAGACCTAGCCCAAGAAGATAAATGCAATGAAAACATGTAACTCAGGGTTCAGAGAACAGATCTCCTGCATGAGCTCTGTCTCTCTGATCCCAGCGCTGTATGGACTTCACCTGTGCCCAGGCTTTGAGTAAACTTCCTGTTGATTTTAAACAGTCCTCTCCTGTTTTCACTTCTCGCGCTTCCAATAAAAGAATTGGGTTATTTCTAACATAAACTAAAATCTTTAAGATAAGTACAAACACTTCAATTGCCTGTAAGGCAGTACTAGAGTAAATGTACTTATGCTTTTCTTCCCATCACTGGTTCCTGTGATACTACCTGAACTCTGAGCTGTGTGTACTGTATGACTGACAAACATGGGCGCAGGTAATGTTAAAGTAATACTTTATTAGGAGAATGTACTGTAGGCTCACATATAACATCCTTTATAGAAGTCAACATAACATACTTCATATACCAATACATGTCATATATGACCTTATACATACACATATACACAGATAAAGTGACTGTTGAATTATAATCTGGGTTTAAAGCACGTCTCATGTTTGCAATGTTTTCTATGACAGTTTGGAAATTATTTACATCACATGAAGAGAAAAGAGCCATTAGCTGAACAGACTCATGCATTTTTCTTTTCTATTCTTTGATTATTTAACAACATATTTATACAGAACTCATGTAGAAACATTTACAAATATTAAAAATTCAGATACATTTTCAAATAGGTGTCAACTTAACCTGCCTGAGACCTAATTTGGGCATCAACCCATATTTTAATCACAACAAACATGAAGCAATAAAAATATTAAAGATAATGATATTTCAAATTTCAGGCTCTGCCTATTTTAATAAATGATGAGGTTCTTTAAAGGAATCTGGTGAGTTTTCAGTAGATTTACTAAAGTTGAGGTGATGAAAACACCACAAATTTGTCACTTTTGTTAACACAATGGCATGTAGCTAACAGTGAGCAAAGTCACAAAAGATATTTTTCTTTTTTAATCATGAGCGCACAAAATTTAAAAAAAAACTTTTTTGGATGAGTCTTCAGTACTGTGATACTGTATTTGTATATATATATATATATTTTACTTTTACTGTCAGTCAAGCTAACATACAATTAAAGACATTTGAATTTTTTTGAAAGTTCTATTATAACTAGCTTGGCACTTAAAAGTACAACAATTATGGTAAAGTGTATTTTTAAAGGTCATTAAATACTGAAATTTAATAGATGTACTGCTGTAATAAACAAGTATGACACTTTCACCCTCACATTACTTCACTCTTGTATAGTAGGAAACCACTTGTTTGCTTGTGTGGTGTTAAGATGTCCTTTGAAGAAATGCAGCTAACGCTCGTCTTGTTTTTGTTAATGTTTACTGATTAAGACTGCTGGAATCTCTAGTAATGAGTTACAATAAATAACAAACACTTTCAAATTATAAACAAGGAAATCTTTGGAAGGTGTAATCAACCTGATGTAAGCTAATGTTAAGTCCTGGTTGTGGCCAAGGTTTGGTTTGTTAGTTTTTTTTAGGTTTTTTCCACTTCCTCATGGTGCTAGAAGCATGGTGACTACTCACAGGGATAATCAGTCATAATAGCTTTTCAAGCTAGCTAGCTTGTGATACCACAGTTGAACTCAAACTTCATTTATGGGGATTTTCTCTACTGCTAAAAGTAAATATGCCAACTGTGATTGATATGATTGTTGATTTTGCCATTTTAAAAACCAACATGGCCACACCTTTTACTCCATATTGTGTACTTAACATATGCTATTACAATAATGCCATATTGGTGTCATTAAACTGTAATTATGAGCAGCAGACAACCCTTCATATCAGCCTCTGACCTGTACTTCAGAGTATAAGATACAGCGAATAGGTGAAAAGGTCTACAAACATGTCCACCAAATGACAGTAGAACAGCTGCACATGCACAGCCAAAATAAAATCCAGTATTACAGTAGCTAATTTTATAGGAGCTCTATACAGTTTTTGTTTGGATCTGGTTTCACTTGGTAATGAACTGCTACAAACATAAAATCTAACTGGGCTGTGACTACAACCTTGGAATTATGGCCATTTTTACTTATGAGGATTTATATTGTCAGAGAAGTACTACTCCAAAATAGACACGGATGTGGTGAACAGTTCTGTTTGTAAATTAATTCAGTCTTCAGAAAATGTTCAATATGGATGGTTCATGAATTCTGAATTTTAACCTGCGCATGGATGTCCACGGAACATCAGACACACGACAAAATTAATGTCGGGTGACTTTGTGATTATATAATAGGGAAACTAAATTTGTTCAGTAGTACCCCTCTGCAGACTGCAAGACAAGGGCAGAATGTGTAGCTGCACAATGTCATGTTTGCTAAACCTTACAACTACAAGACCCCTATAAGTCACGCCTACCAGACACGCCTCCTAGAAGTTAGGGCAACCTGTAGGTACTCGAGATTAGGGTCACAACCCGCTTGTCTTTCAGTCTCCAGACAGAGCCTCCTAATTTTCCTTCATCTTGGAACCTGCTATGACTCAGCCATGTGTGCTAACCCATTAGCATGGGAGCAAGCAGATAAATATTTAAGTGGATCAGCACTATCTGTCAGAAACTCAGCAGATTCCTCAGAAGGAGCCTCAGTGCTCAAACTGTAGCGCCTCCTAGCTGTCAACACACATTACAAGCAGAAAACCATTAGCATGCAAACCAAAGCACGACATCATCTCTAAGATACATGATTATACCGACATGAACAGCTGGAGTCACAGGCCAACGCCGTCTCATCATGCAAATGCATATGAACAGGGTTTGGTGTCTCCACATCCTGATGAGATTTTAATAAAGAACCTGTGTGTGTGTGTTCTTGTACTTACTACATAGTGAGGACCACAAGAGACTTTTTGTTACAGAGAGAACATTTTGGAAAGTGAGGGTATTTTGTCTGGTCCTCACTTTCTGAAACACCTTTTTGAGGATTAAGACTTTGCTTTAGGGTTTAGGTTAGAATTAGGTTACGGTTAGGCACTTAGTTCTGATAGTTAAGGTGTCAGGTTTGCCCGGCTGCACCTGCCTCTCTCACTTCTCTCCTTTTATTTTAGCTCCCTTACCCCTGATTTCTTTATTGTGACACACCTGCTTCACGTCCCCTGAATCACCACCAGCTGCACCTGATTAGTTTCTTCCTATTTATACCGTGCTCATCGTCCACTCCCCTGCCAGTTCTTTCTTTACTCTAGCCCGTTTCTATGCCGATCATTTAGTTTGTCTACTTTATGTATTTGCTCACGCTCTTCATCCCAGCTCCGTTCCTGCCTTGTGCCCCGTGTCTCGTCTCCCCAGCCGCTATCGCTTTTCCGGACCACGGACCTCCTCAACTCCACATCACTCCACCACACAGGTCGATGCACAGTCTCCCATTAACTGTTTCTCTGACCCTCAGCAACCAACCACCACGACCAGTCCAGGAGTGAATCCTAGCGTCCGCAGCCCGGCCTCCTCCTTATCATCTCATTACTGACTGTATGTTTTCCATGACTGCCGCTTGACACCCAGTTCTGCTCCGTATTCCTTCACCTGGTTGTACACATATTTACCATCACTGTAAATAAATAGAGCACTTCTTGCACCAAAGTCAGCTACCTGGGTCCATCATTTTTTACTCGCTCTCCTCCCTACCAGAGTGTTCCTAACATAAGGTTAGGGTAATGGGCTAGGGATAGCATTATGTCAATGGGTGTCTTCACAAAGATAGAAGTACAAATATGTGTTTGTAATCACTGGCTGTACATAAAAACTGGACAAACCCACCGTGACATCACCCACTGGTTTTCTGAAGAGCAGTTTTGAAGCTCAAGTCTGGCCGTCGCCATACCTATGGGGACCGACTTCCTCTTGGAGCCAGGTTCAAATGGCCATTCAAGGAACTGCAGGTTTGGGCACTTCCACATTGGCTTCATGTATGAGGTCGTCTGTCAGGCAGACGTTCACTTTATTTTTGACCAAAAGTGTCTCAGTTTGCGTCAAGATGGTGTCATTTCTTGTCAAACTGTCTATGCTAATTATTACCCAGGTAGCCAAACCTAAATATGGCAGCAGTTGAGTGTTTGGGAACATCTCCTGTATGATTCTATTTGAGTAGGATGAAACAGAATACAAGTGAACTCACTGCCGCCGTTCTCCTTGTTTTGTTCAGGAAAAAAATCAACCAACTAAAGATCAACTGTTTGTTTAAAGGTCAACAAGCCTGGCTCTACTCCCATGAGGATTAACAATGAACCAGTACCACCTAAATACAATGGCCCGAGTCAAAATTCCTGACTTAAGAGCATCTGTAAACTGTTTTCATTTATGTTGGTTGCCTTTTTTGTGGCAACATTTTTGATGTCTACCATCTTAATCCCAACTGCAAGCTGCAATTTAACTTTTTTCAAAACACCCAATCGGTGAGCTCTACACTGGACTGGTTAGAAACCTGGTCTGGAAGCAGGCTACCAGCACAGAGCTGAACATGCCGACACTTGACCACAGTTGGCCCGATCCAGCTGGCTACAATCTAACATGTTCCCACATGTCTGGGAGCAGGTCCGTCTTGGCCAAGCCACTTTATTAGGTACCCCTGTACAGTTGTATGCACTTCAGTGCAACACTTCCACCTTAACATCTGTGTGTGTGTGAAGTCCAGAAGGTTTCAGTTTCTGGTGAAATTAAATCCTGTGTTTGTTATTGAGGTTGTAGTTACAGGTGTTGTTGTCCTGGACTACATGATATTCAGAGGCGTCTGTATTTTTGTCCTCTCCATGAGGGGGTTCAGAACATTAGGAACACTTCTGAATATGATGTGGTCCAGTGCAACGCCACCTTCACACCTGTACAGTTGTACCTAATAAAGTGGCGGGTGAGTGTTTTCTAGATAGAAGATGCATCTATGTGTCTGCATCCTGCCCCATCACAGCACCATGGTCGGTATATGATGAACCAGTGATGCTGGGTGAGGCACCGCAGTCAGCTGTGGTGGGTGAGGAGGGGGGGGTGAGTGAGATGGGTGCACACCTCCTCCCCCAGCTCCCATCACCACCACGCCTCCCCCCTGCGCCCCGGGTTCTCCGGTGGGCCGGTGCCTGGCGCTCTTCTGGTGTGCCCTGAGGCCTGCCAGCTGCGAGTACGCTGACTGGCAGACGTGGCACTTGTATGGGCGCTCGCCGGTGTGCAGCCGGACGTGGTTCCTCAGCGTGGACGACTGGCTGAAGCGGCGGGGGGGGGAGGGGGGCGACAAAAAGAGTGTGGATGCGCATGTGGGAGCGCAGGTTGCTGCGGGAGTTGAAGCCACGGGGGCAGATGACGCAACGCATGCGGCCCAGACTAGAGGAGGAGGAGGAGGAGGAGGAGGATGAGGAGGAGGAGGAAGAAGAGGAGCCTTCGCAGCTGTGGAACTCATCTGTCAGGAGGAGGGTTGAAACATTTCAGCCTCTTAAAACAAAAGCTGGACTTGATCCCTATCAGGATAGAAGCTACTGTACTTCATGTACAGAGTCATTCTTCAACATGTCTAAGCAGGAAACAGACAAAACCCCAGAGGATGAAACAGTCAGTCTGCATCTCCAGGTAATGACATTACCGTGTCAGACTGAAGTCCAGTTTAGAGTCAAATCTGGTTATTTTTCCTGTTGTCATCAAATTTTTCAGCATAAAAATACTAAAAGGAAAGTCCTACATTCAACATGTGCCTTAAGCACAAAAGTATCAGCATCCATATACCGTCAGTACCATCAGTATCGGTACTGGTCCTGCAGAACAGCCCGTGTCCCAGTAATGTCTCTGATACTGGATCATAGTGACTAATTACTATGTCCATCACTTTAATGCTGCAGCTGGTAAAGGTGGAGCTGATGGTAACTACCTTATATACTTATACTGTGAAGTACTTTCCATCCTGCTGGGTAGCTGGTGGATTTCCCACTGGGATCAATAGAGTCTGATGGTTCTACTGGGTTTGGTTTGATTCATCTGATTCTGGACCTGAAGTTATCAGGTACATGTAGTGTAGTAAAAAGTACACGGTTTGTCTCTGACAGGGAGTGAAGTCCAAATAGAACATGGAAATAGTACAGATACCTCAAAATAATACTGTGTTACTTCCCTCTCTGATAGAGAAAAATGTTTCCCCAAATAGTTAAAGTTATGATCATCATCATTACACAGCTGATATTTTCCAGATTTGGATGAATTCACAGATCAATAATTAATCATCTTTACCGGTCTTGCTTTTCTTGTTTTGTTCATCATCTCCTCCAGGAATTCCAGGGATTCCCAGGAAGGTGTTGTGGGAGTTTCCGTACCAGACCAACAGTTCCTGGTCTGGAGGGATCGTCTGAGAAACAAGTATAAACCTTGATCATAAAGCATAAAACTCTGTGGAGAACAAAGACCAGAAAGTGTGTCCTGTCCATCAGTCAGAACCACATTAAGCTCAATCAACACTTTGTCAGTGAATGGGACAAAGCTGCTCCTTATAAAACTGATCAAGTCATTTTTGTGCCAGCAGAGGGCGACACAGACCCCAGTCATAACTGAACCTACCCACTTTATATCCACACAACACTGGTTCAATCAACCAAGCTTTATCTAAATAGCACTTTCCCACAGGTTCGTGCAGTTCAGTGCTTTATAAATAAATGAGAAAATAGGGACATTAGATGCATTTTTTTAAAACACAGTAACATAAATACAAAGTAAACAGTTTAAAAAATAAATGAGTTCTTCCTGATTGGGACAGTGAAGTCAGCGGAAGATGAAGTGGAGCCGATGCCGTTATGTTTCTGCTGGAGACAAACCTGAAATGCTGAAATTTTTTCCCTCTGATATGCTCTTTTTATTCCCTATAACCTGGTGTGAATGCTGCCTGTTCTGTCTGTGTTGTACCAGACATCTGTTGCTTCTCACAGCTTAGAGCAGGGTTTTTGGCTCAACTTCACCCACGGCCAAGGTTAAGGTGGTGAAAATCCAGCAACACTTGCAGAGGAAAGAGCAACTTAATTGCTGGACCATTGTGGTTCAGAATGTGGCCTTTGTCAGGGCTGGACTCAATACTGTACTTGTTCTGTAAGTAATGTGCACCGAGTAACTGGCTACAGTTACAACAAGAAAGACAAATTGGAACTTTGTCATTTGTAAAAGCAGGAGATGTGGATCCGTCTGTTCTGGTTCTGTTTGGACAACTGACACTTTAGGCACATTGCCCCTTAGAGTTCAGAAACTTCCTGAGTGTTTAAGTCCCACCTTTGCCTTCTCCTGATTGGATGACATTTGACTGACAAGGTAAACCCTAAGGCGGCGTACTGCAGCGATGCATTCACTGACCTCCACAGCCTTGTAGAAGATGCTGCTGCCAATCTGAACCACCTCCAGGTTCTGCTCCTGCTCGTTCCTTGCACATTTAATGTAGGTCATCCAGCTCCTCTGGTCCTCCTGACTGGCATCGATGAAATACCTAACTGTCCCGTCCTCATTAAACACCTGAGGAGGAGCGAGCCGAAACAGGAGAACAAATCAGATCATATCCAGATGTATTTCTTCACAGCTGTCTTGGGTATTGTCTTCATTATTGTGTAAAAAATCTGTCACTTAGCTCAAGTATGAGGGAGCCATTTTTAACCAGAAACCATCCAAACACAGCTTTCTAGCTAGTTAGGACAGGCTATTGTCAGTAGTAGTCAGTACATGAGGTTGGTTAATATTTATTTTGTTTTTATTTAGCTATAGTTAGTTCATGCATTGGTCAATTAACACGATTGCTTTAGCAGTGCAACGGGTAGTTGGCAAGTTACCTACATTAGATAGAACTAATAAATCATTGACTAGTTTTTTAAAGAAATATTTTACTGTTTTTCTGTCATTTTATTACAATCATCTTTATTGGCCAGATGTTGGACACACGAGGAATCTGACTCCGGTACAGGGGCTCTCAGGTTATACATGTACAATGTTCTTGTGTAAGGCAATGAGTCCACAATGATCAGACTGACAGAACAAGAAAAGAAAAAGGTGCAAACTAGAAAAAGGAATGTGCATTAGGAAAATAAAAATAAAGTACTTATGAATATAAAATGTGTATACCCAATTTAGATGGATTTTCCAGATCCATATATACAAAGGTACATTTCCAAGGTAATGCATTAAGGATTGTCATTCTGTTGTACAGCCGTGGGTTAAATGTTAATCAGAGCGACGGCTCAGGGGAAGAAACTGTTTTTGTGTCTGATTTTGGCGTAAAGTGACCTGTATTAGTCTTAAAATGTTTTGATGTTTACATTTGTCTTTTTATCAGCTGGTTAGTCATCTCTAAAAGTTTGAGAACAGCACTAACACATCTTGACTACGTGTTACTTCAAGTTATTTGGTCATTTATTTATCAAGCTATTTCATTAGTGAAGAGTGAGCTAGTTTGTTTGTTACAGCTATTAGGCTAGTTACACACAGTAGCTAATTAGAGATAGTGAACGAGACATGCAGTTAGTCATTTGGCTAACTAGCTGGTGAGACAGTCACTTTGTTAGCTGGTTGGTTAGCTTGCTTGCCAAAAATCAGCTAGCAAAATATTAGTCTGCAAGTTGGTTGGTCTGTTCATAGCAAGGTAGCTGCCAGCAGTCAAGTAGCTTCATATCTTTGGCTAATTTCTTGCTGTAGCTAGAACCATATCAGTCAGTTAATCAGTTAGCTCAGGGGTTTTCAACTGACTTTGACCCAGGGACCACCATTCTGACTAATGAGCAACCTGAGGACCACTGTTGTGTGGTGATAGACTGGATGGACACTAATCTTGGAAGTCACCTTGGCTTTTCTAAATTGTATATATTTACATTAATTGGATTATTCACTGTGACAACAGCTATAATTAATACATGAAAATGTTTTTCATAAAATACAATAAACTGCGATTCCGATAAGGAAACGACATTGAATGGATGATCATGGACCACATGCAATGCCTCCACAGACCACCAGGGGGCCACAGACCACTGGTTGAAAACCCCTGGGTTGGGCAGTGGGACGGCAATGAATCAGCTTGTTAGGCAGTCAGGAAGTCAGCCTTGCTAGAATTCAGTCAGCAAGCCAGCCACTGGCCTGTGGCCAGTGGAGAGTGAACCTACGTTTAGCTCAGAACTACAGGTAGTTAATTTATTAACCAGGTAGTTAATTTGTCTCGCACATCTGCCAGCTGTCACACAGGCCTAATATAAATGTGAAGCCAGTTAACATGAAGGTCCAGGTATATCAAACCGAGTTTACCTCCCACATGAGGTTGTTGTTCTTGTACAGGTCGATGTGTTCAGGTGAGATGAGGCGTCCGGTGAACGGTCCCATCTCTGTTCCCGCTTTAATCCACGTTTTAGAGAATATACCCAGGCCTTCTCCTGCAACACGGACAGCAAACGCACTGCGGTCAGCGCCAGAGGAACCGGACTGAGGATCTGCCTCAGACCCACAATGCATTCAGGCCAGGGTTCACTTTAACAGTTATCAGAGTGATTTTCATTTATTTCATCCTCAATGTCACTTTGGTCCGAACAGCAGAGAAAGCAAAGAGGAAGCGCAAATCACAAACAGTGACACAAGGTACCAGCTCATCTAAATGTTCAGTTTAGGGTCTGTATAAAAAATAAACTAGCAGTTGTTAAACCAGAGGAGGAATGCTACGCTCCATGGGGCCGTTTATCAGCCAGTGATGAGAATAAGTGACCTGTGACAGTTTACCTGGCACCGAGCTCTGGGCGATGATCACCTCGCTGGGTAAGACCAGACTCGACAGCTTCTGCACCTCTGAACACAAACACAGATCGTTTCACTTTTTAAACCACAGCAAAGCAAAGAACCAGTGACAGACTGATTTCTCTGGTTCACATTTTATTGTTCGTGACGCCGAAAAGCTAAGAGCTGCATGAAACCGAGCTTTAAAAAAAAAAAACTTTGGCAAAAAGAATAAAGGAGGCTAAACGCTCTTTTTCTCCGTCGGTGTCCGCAGTGCGTCTCCGCAGGTTCCCGCTGCGCGGCCACAACACGCGCACTCGGTTCATGAAACCAGACGGTTTACACCGACATATTTTATACGCACATTATAAAGTGGGAACAGGATAAAATCAACACGTAGAATTAAATGAAATCCAAATTAAAGTGAGAAGAAGCGTCTCCTCGTTTGTGTCACAGTGAGTTTCACGCTCGGGCAGAAGCGTGAAACTCACTGTGACACGGAGAAGGAGAGATTGAGACGGAGATAAAGATTAACCCCGTTTAAAACTCCAAAGAAGAAAAGGAGAAACTCATAAATGCCACCAGGGGAAACGTTAAGCTGGTTGAGAAGTGCCACGGACTCCGTTCACACGCACGACGGCGAAAACGGATTTAAATTCCCGCAGGGCAAATAAATCCTAAATAATCCAGTAGAAATGAAACGAGACGACTTTAACACAGTTTACGGCTTCTCCGAAATTATCCCCAACGAATTCCACCGAAACCCGAAACGAATTTCATATGGAAGCGTTTATAAAAACCAATTTTAAAAACAGGAACCGCCGCTTTTCTCGGCTGAGACGTGCGTTTCAGACGCACACGGAGTAAACAGCAACATGTTCAGATATTTTAGGAAGGAATTAACGACCAACAGGTGTCTGATTTATTCATTCTGATACTGATTTGGGAGAGTTTCAGATGCATGTCTCCGGTTAACGGCGCTGTGATCCGTTATTGATGAGGTAATTAATGATTAAACTCACCTAGACGCGTTTGACACCTTTTTAAGAAACTATCCAAAGACTGGCCGCGCTGTTTTAAAACCCGTTCATCCAGATCCTACAGTCAGTGACAATTTAAGGGGTTTAATTGAGGAATTAAAGGCCCCTCAATTAGTGTTTTTACAAATGAGCTTTAATCCACTTTTGTATCCAAATAGTTTTTTCTCCAAACAAATTCGTATCAAATCACTCAATTTGTGAATAAACCAGAATCAAACCGTCTTCAACATGAAAGAACGTTTGTGTGTTTGTCATTTTCTCTCGGCATTGAAAAGGTCCAGCCGGTCTCTGGGCCTCACATCACCGTCTGCATTCATTAAACTACTGATGGAAAATGTTTGTCCGTCAACGTGAAGACAATTAAATATCGGTGTGTAGTTTGACAGCAACAAACCAGGAGCTAAAACCAACACTGGGCCACCCGGAAGACACGGCTGGAAACGGACATACCCTGTGATTTTAGCGTTTCTCGTGCGCTGCAGTCTGAGCTTCACTGATAAAGTTATTGATACGATACGATTTGACCCCGCGACCCCATTCAGGAATAAGCCGTATAGATGATTTGACTTATTGATCCAACGTTTATACAAATATTGTGTCTGTACTAACTATCAACCCAACACCTAACCCTTCACTGAGGTTAACTGAGGTGTATCACTGACCTCCGGAGAAGGACTGCGCCAGCACCTCGGCGGTGAACGCGGTCTTGGGGCTGGCGCTCGGGGTGGTGCGATCCTCGTGCTGCAGGTGATGCTGGTGCGGGTGCAGGTGGTGCTGCTCGCCCAGCACGTGCCTCCAGCGGCCGTACAGGAAGCTGTGCAGGATGTCTGAGGTGATGATGTCTGCCGGGGAGAGCGACTGCGGCTTGAAGCCCGGCTTCAGGCCCAGCGAGGAGCCGGGCAGCACGGAGCCCATGGCGGGGCGCAGGGAGCTGGAGGAGAAAAGAGCCTCCACAAATCCAGACAAGGGTCGCTGCAATAAGAGCTCACTTGTCTTTTTTCTGTTAAATAAGATTTCAAAACAAAGTTAAAGGCAATAGACGAGTCTTAAGTCGCTGCAGATCGTTTCTTCTCCGTGAAACTGTTCAAGGAACAGAAGTTAAAACAGACGTGACGTGACAGAAGTTGTGACGAGCTGAAACAAAGCGCGCAGAGCAGAGCCCGGCTCTAACGCTGTGCCTGCTGAGCCGCAGCCTCCACCTCTATAAGGAGAGGGAGGCGCGTGCGCGTGTCCCCTCCACCACTGCTGCTGGGGCCCTAAACCTGATGGGAAACACCAAAAGAACAGACCTGAGACCAGCACAGACCTGGTCCTCAGGGCCGGATCATCGGCGGGACAAAGCACACAAGGCCCCCAGGGGCCCCTGGAGCCTCAGAGCCACATTACATCCCGGATTAATTGTTACTAGTTAGAAATTCACACCGATGTGAAATATCAGCTATAGTGGGACGGATGAACAGACCTACTGGGCACAAGGCCAGGGGCCCCTCTGCAAGGGCCTCTGCTGCACAAAGTAGACCCGAAGAAGACACAAAACTGCTACACTGACACAAGCCACAACAAAGACAGGCGTGATAACCACGGGCTCAAAACAAATAGATACAAAACAATTCGGCTACAAAGAGACAAAATGCACAAGGAGGAAACATGGCCGCCACCGGCTGTGCAGAGGCCCTAAAACATGAGACACCTGACACCAGTCACTTTTTATTTGCTGGCCACTTGTCAGGTTGTGTTTGGTCCAACTCCCCTCAGACAGAGAAGCCCAGCTGATGTTGGGGTTGCTCGGCCAATCAGGGGTAAAACGTCAGCACTGCCCCATGCAGCAGGGGGACACGAGCACAGACCACTTTGACCCACAGCTGCTGACGTCACTGTGGGAGAAAGCGGCAAGTATATAATATTCAATTACCAAACGTGTTGCCAATTAATGCCAATCAGACAATCATGTCAGCCCTAATGAAGCCGCAGGGCCAAACAACAGGAGGCTAATCTGGCCCTGCTGGTCCCGGCTCAGGAGCCCATCATGAAGCACGCTGGGTCTCTCACAGCAGCAGCAACGAACGGCATCACAGGCCGTTTCCTGTCCCGATCACTGCAGCAGGGTTCAGACCCAGGTTCAGGTTTGACGTGTCCCCGGTCTCAGGTTTCTGCCTCAGACCTGAAACATCACAAATGGAGGAAACGTCGCTTCTATTGATTCATGAATTAAATCTGAACAAACAGCGGCTGTTAACGCACAGTTTCACCACAAAATTCCCATGACAACAACCGGTTCCTCCCAGTTGTGCGTGGAAGACGTGAACTGGTTCGCACAGGGCCGTGACCCCAGCACCTCCAGGCTGACCTGGAACAGCTCGGACTCTCCGGGTTCTGGTTCGGGAAGGATCTTGGTTACTTCGCTTCTCTGATGTTGCACAATATTTAAAGAACGTTAAAAGTCGAGATTTAACAGCGGAATGTGCGTGTGTGTGTTGGGGGGCAGGAAAACAGATTATCGAGATAAGAGCTGCTTTCTTCATCCCTCATCCTCCTCCTCGATTGTAATTCTCGTTCAATCTGAGCTGTATTTATGAGCTTTAAAACATTTATTGTGTACACACACACACACACACACACACACACACACACACACACACACACTTCGTTGTCTTTGCCTTTGAAATGTTAAAATTAATTTTATTTAATGGAAAAAATCCTCAAATTTTTAAATGTTGTGATCACAAGATAAAATATAGAAATCCACCACTGTGGAGTTTGCAAACCGTCACCGTGAGCGATGTGTCTGAGCTGCACTTTAACGGAAGCAGCATGAAGATGCTTCATGTTTGACATGTTAAAGTGGTTTTAAACGTTGCAATGTGACAAACTGTCTCTGGGCTGAAGCCGCTGCACAACCGTCTCTGTGCCCCTGTAAACATCTGCACACGCAGCTGGACTGACGTGTTTTATCTGGATGTGGTGTGTGTGTCTTTTCCAGGACATTTTATATTTTTCTTTCTGATGTTATTTTATAATTAAAATTAATTATAGGTCAATACTTAATTTCAAAAAGGAAATGTGAGAAGCACTGTAGGATTTTTAATTTAAACGTCATGATTTTTCCACCGCCGCTCAGGAAAACCAGTCGCCGACTTCCACTGCACCTCCCTCGGCTTCAGGAGCTTCAGGCGGCTGGCTGAGTCCTCCAGGCGGCTCCCAGCTCTTCTCCAGCGGCTTCACCCCGGCCTCTCCTCCAACGGGATCCCCGGAGCTCCGCGCGTAACGGCTCCGTGCCAAACACGGAGGCTGCGCGCTTTTGTCCCGTGAGGCAGACGAGGGAGAAAAAAGAGAAAATCCGGGAATAATGGCAGATTTGCAAATGTTTTTCAATTGATTTGACTCAGTGAACGCAGGATTTGGTTTTTTCTGTCTCTTTCTTTCTTTTGGAGAGTTTGGCTGCACGCGGGCCGAGCGGGAGTTTATTAATGGAGAGCCGCGTCTTTATTGAAGGAGGACACGCTTTAATGAGCTTTTTCCAACAAAAAGCTCTCAGTGAGTGTGTCCCGGTGTCCTCTGCGCCTTTATATTCGCTCTATACAGCCAATAAGAAACCACTTAGTCCCGAAAAGACGGCGGGAAGTCAGGAGGCGGAGGGAGCGGCAGGTGACTGGCACGCGTAAAGACAAGAGGACAACGGGAGCAGAGGAGAGGACGATGAAGGAGAGAAAAGAGGAGAGAGAGTCCGCAGAACGAGAGGAGGTGAAAGGAGCAGAGAGGAGGAGGTGGTGGGAACGGGCCCAAATGGCGACTAACATTGTTCAGCTAACATGATTAAGCGCGGCGCGGCGGCCTCATTAGTATTCATGCGGGCCGCACAGACGCAGCATGTGTGCCGCTAATAATCCCCTTTAAAAGCCCTTTAATAATCATCAGCAGAGTGTCAGCTGCTCGAGAATCAAAATCAAACGCTCCCACTTCTTCTTCTTCTTATTCAGGGTCTTTATTTTCAACAGCTTGTCGCCGTTCTCTTCATCATAATCCTCCTCCTCATCAGCGGCTCGTTAAAGCTCCATGATGTCTGGGGGGTGAACAGTGGGGTGCACTCTCACCTGCTGCGGCTCCGAGAAGGGCCTCCTTTATCACACGGGTGTGGGTTGATACATCACACGGATGTTTGCAGCATTTATCGCGTAAACTCGACACGAAAAGATTCAGCGCGCGCGTTACATTTAAGGCCGTGATGGTGATGGAAACTTGTCATTTTATGTGACCTCATCACACTGGTTTTCATATCAGCCCCGGAGGCGCCTTTGTGATGCGTGGCGTTGGGCTGCGCAGATGACATGACTTGGCCTGATTCATTGTTTTACAAATATACAAAAATAAATGATTGAACCTCATTGGTTTCACCGGGCGTGGCGGGTTCCTCACACTGAGAAACAGAACGAGGTTCCAAACAAACCAAATGCATTTTCTTCACTCTTGGCCTTTGTATTTGTAGGTTTTATGTTGATAACCTCGGGCCGGTTCTCGGGGGTTTTGTGCAGCGGTGACGCACCAGGTGAACGTCAGTGATTCCACACAGCGGTTCAACCAAACCCTCAGTCTGTCAGCTGCACTAACTGATGTTGAATCTAATGGGCAGGTTAATTAATGTCAGGACCTGACATTAATTCTCACCCTGAGAGACCGGAGACCCGTATCACACTCTGCTTGTGGCCTAGTGGTCGGAGGCTGGGGGCCATAATGGTTGCACACTGGTGGGTGATGGGAAGAATGGGGACCATGGGTACACGTGTACAGAGGAGCGATTTTCCCCTGAACTGAAAGACCCGTCCGCTCTCTGAAACTATGTCCTCTGCTCAAGGCGACACATGAAAACATATGAAAGTATGCAGCCTACAGCTGCTGTGAGCAGCTGGGGCCTCGCGCTCAGGTGCCCCACGATGTTTGGCTTTCTCCAGGTGAGTGGCTCTTCCTTTATCGTCCTGTGGATTAACCTGGTTACAAACATTCAGCGCCACGCAGCCTCTCCACATTAATGTTAGGACGTATAGTCAAAGCTTCAAACATGTGAAGAAACACGGCCCTCTATGGGGACTACATTCACAGTGGGGGCCCTGGGAAAATGATGCAACCCAGTCAGTCGAATTTAGGCTAAAGTTAACGCACCACAATGACGCCGTGCGTTTTCATTAGTACTGGATGTTAAACAGTGTTTATATCTCTCAGTGCCGACACACTGATGGTACAATCAGTGCTAAGGTAGAGTATGCTATGTTAGCAGCATGGCTAACAAAACATACCGGAAACTCACAGGCTGGTCACGCGAGTGAAGCCGGTCATGTCGACTGGTCACGACCAGTCCAACGCAGACCATTTCCTTAAAACACAGCAGCGTTTTTACCGGATCAGCCTGAGCGCCCTCTTATGGTTGCTCGCTTAACTGCAGTTAACCACTCGGGTCTGGTGAAAGCAGAAGTCGTCACAGCTCATTGCAGCAACATGGCAGGATCCGTTCTCCGCACATTCTCCCTTATGAACAACTTCTTTTGGTACTTGATTAGGATCCAGAGACCGTTTACAGCCACTGCACACAGAAAACAACAGTAAACTGTTCAGCCATTGCTTGTTATTTTGACAGCAGGGAGCTCAGGTTTCTAGGTTGAACCAGACTGAAATCATTTAGACTGGAGCTGCACATGCCCTGGAGTCAAACAACCTGGGATAGTGCAGAACTGTCCCATATTTACCTTCTGGTCTGGTGACAGGGACAGACCTCAGCCACACCTAATGCTGAACTGGACTGGGAGCCACGATCCCAGCACCAGCACTGATCCTCACTGATGCTCCAGAGCAAACCCCTGCTGCTGGTTCCACATCTGGAGAGGACTGACATCAGGAGCAGCACATCAGTGAACATGGAGTCATTGTTTACATTGTTGCCTACAGATGGGTGACGAGTGAGAGGATCACCCAGCACAGAGTCCCAGTGAGGATCTTGGCCACCACGTTCCACCAGGACAGCTTCACCTTGACTCTCCAGGTCTCTGAGTCTCCAGGAGGGATGAGCACCATTCTTCCAGCAGATGTACCCTTGTGGTGTTTAGATGATAGTGGTGGAGACGCTGTCACTCTCCTGTTCAACTGGGCTGAGACCTGGTGACTGGGAAGGCCACAGCATCTGGTTCACATCATGGTCATCCTCATCAGACCAGTCAGTGACCCCTGGTGCCCTGTGGAAACCTGGAGGAGACTGCTCTGTTCTTTAGGTTCCTTTACTCTGTCCACATACTTTTGGCCACGTGCTGTGGGCGATTCAGATGGTTTATTGCCCCTGTTGGTCCCTGAGCTTCATGGGGAAACATTTGGACACGATCCAGATCACCATCACTTTAATCTTTAATCAGCTCTGACACACACACTCACACACACACACACGGTTCATCTGTACTTACCGAGCCCTTTCCTGTACTTTATGACCACACACACACACACACACACACACACACACACACACACTCTGCCGGTAACAGCGCAGTCTTCACGTCTGGTTGTTTCCTGTCTGATTTCTCCATCAGTCATTATCTCCATCCATCCTCCCTCCATCTCCATCTCACCTCTCTCACCCCTCTTTTTTCACAACAGTCCATGTATAACCCTTGTTTGTAAATGTGCTGATACTTTCACAATAAAATCTCTGATGCTCTCTCCTCTGGCAGATTTTTAATTGGACTGGGTGGGAGTCCGCACTTCGTTCTCCATGCGTCTCTCAGCTGGATCTCAGGGATAAATCTCAAACATGGCCGGTGACCAACGAGAACACTTTGGATTAGACCACACGTTGTGTCATTTAGTATTAATGAGGCTCAGCAAACGGTTGCCGAATGTTTCTAATGGGGAAGGTTTTGGCAAAATGTGTTGGAGCTCCACCGGGTTTTGTCCTGAAGCAGCTCAAATGTTGAGGTGGGAAAAGTTACGTGCATCAGTGTAAACGAGGTGGAGCCGTGCAGAGGAGCCGTGGGCCTCTACCGCCAGCCGGCTCCTCTGGCCCTGCCTCAGGCTGCTTCATCGGTCCCTGGAGGTCGGCAGGTGTGTGCATGCATGTGTGTGATTACAGTAATGTCTTAATGACAGATGACATCACACCTTCAATCAGACCATCTGTCTCTGCTCTGGGAACATGAATAAATGATAACTCCCACTCTTCATGTCAGGATAGAGAGATGCACTGAGGGTGGACCGGACGCACTGGCCTGGAGTCAGTCCGCACACAAACACGTTTGTTTGCTATAGCTGTGAGGACCCTCACTGACATAATGCATCCCCTTGGCCCTGTCGCTAGCCTGAACCATCACAACTAAATGTCTGCCCCCGACCGTGACCGAAACTGGATTCTGACCTGAACCCCTGAACAGAGCTTTGGAGGTGTGGGACCAAAATCCGCCCACACAACCACAGAAAGATGTGTGTACACATGCTGCCTTACAGATTCAGAGTACGAACCACAGCTAGAGCAACAGAGAGCAGGAGCCACAGAGTCGGCGAGTTGGAGTCACAGTCAAAGCCTAAAAGAGTCACAGACTGGATGGAGGACTCTGTACACCGTGTGCTGTGCTAGCCAGACAAAAAGGTTCAGGCAATTAAAAAAGGTAAAAAACAAGATTGAACTTTGAGGCTTCACGTTTTTCCTAAAATCATTGTGAACCGACATGTTTGTTTAAAGAAAACAATGAATTAAAAAAAAAAAAACAATACAACTGCATCAATAAACACCGTCAGTGTTTTTACCTTTAAGAAAGAAGTTGCAGGACAAACCGGTCCTCAGCAAAGAAAGATTAACACCTGCAGGAAAGAGCCTACCTGGTGCAGATGGACTAAAACAACAGCCAGTAGCATCATCCAGGGCCGCAGACTTCTGGGGACATCGCCATGTTTTTTCATGCTCTGCTGTTTAATTTCTATTTACAAGGTGAACAAAGTCACAATAACGGCAGCATTTTCTCAAACAATAGGAGTTTTGGTATCTATTATTACTTTTGCATTGTCTCTCCTTCTCAAAAGCAAAATGCTCATTTGTTCATTAGTTTTACGGCCCAACAGTATCGACTAGCAGAGCAATTCAGGGAATCAACTGGCAACTATTATGACACTGAAGTCATGTTGCGTCCAGCTAGTGGACACTTTGTGAAGGTGCCACCTTGGGCTCTGGGTAACTATTTTACAAACCTATCCATTCATCGAGAGAGTCATTAGATTGCAGGAGATAACAACCATTAATTACAAGTCAGTGCAGTAAAACTGGCTCCACCTGTGGCATCTACAGCTGCAGAATTCCCCCTTAATGATAAAGTAAAATGTAACAGGGACACCCACACTGATTGTACTTGGATACATTTCCTTGTTCTTGTATTTTTATGTACTTCCTTCACTTGCTGCTTTAAAGTGCCTTAGATTTGTGATGTTACTGCCTATTTAGATGTGTTATTGCTCATCTACATTATATTTCATTTGTATTTTGCGGCATTCATGTGGACGGCAAAGTAAGAATTTCATTGTACAGGGAAACACGTTTCCTAACTGTGCATATGACAAATAAACACTTTGACCTTGAGTATTTATACTGTATGGTACAGTATTAGTACTTTTACTAAGGGACCTGAATAATTCTTCCACCAGTGGAAACTCACTCTTTATGTGATATCACTCCAGAACATGTTCAGTGAGCTGAAGGCTCTTATTTTGTACAAATTGTTACTTTTGGTCCACGCTAACACAAAGAGATCTGGTTCAAGACTTCCTCAACATTAACTCTGACTTGAGTTAACCAGGTGGAGCAACTCTAGATAACTGAAGTAGACTTCTTTTAGCTCAGACTCTGTCTTAGTGCTGTGACCTGAACAAGGTAAATACTGAAGCTCGTTGTTGAAGAGACATTTGCGGCATTTTGGCATGTTGCAAATAGTGAGCTGCACGTGACCTGCAGGGCAGTGTCTTCCAGGACTGGGCAGTTTGGCTGTAGCCCTGAGCAGCTTTGTTAAATGCAGGTCACACACCAAAGACTCAGTTCAGGAAGAGATTCTGTATCCAGAGATAAAAACACAAGTCAGTCAGAAAGAATGAGCCTGTTTATTAACCCTCATGTTAATCATCATCATCACCACCATCCACCTTCCTCTTCCCTCAGCCACGGACAGCCTCGTGGCTCGGGGTCACACACAGCTCTATCTGTCAATAGAATCTAATAGAAAAATCTGCAGGTTACATTGAGGACATCTGTCCATTAGAAAAACAACAGAAACCATGAAACCATGAAACCAAAAGGCTCCCCATCACCCCTTCAGAACGAGGGGTGTGGGGCTGGGACAGATCGAAACCGTAGTGGATGGGCAATGTGTCGAGTTCTGGTTCGGGGCCTTGGCAGGCTGAGTGTGGTTACTAGGTTCCACTCCAAGCCTGGACCTGGGGCTGTACACAAGGCAGTTGTCCATTCCAGCAGGTTTAATAATTGTCAGGGTTTAAAGCCCCTCATTACAGCTCTCCTCGTCTCGGAGCTGCTACGCTAACGAGCTGCGGGACTGTTCAACACGCCTGCAACCACAACGTGCACCGTGCGACGCTTTTGTAATCACACGGTCTGAGTGCAGACGTGCTGAAAAATATCAGATCCCATCAGCATTTTAACATGGCGAAGTTCAGGCAGACAGACGAGAAGAGACAGGTAGCCTAGCAGTCTTGAGAATAAAACACATACTCAGCTTCTCTTTGCAAATCAGTTACACAGCATGTGAATTAACCAATATCATTTTTAACAGGATAACAAAGTACATTTTTAACTGTGGAGCACCCGGCAGAGTGGAAATTTACACACACCATATTATCTCATCGACAAACTGAATATTCATAACTGGATAAAGAGATTTAAATAGACCCCTGTACAGGAGAACTCATTATTATCGTCATCGTTATTATCGTCATCCTCGTCACACATACAAGAAGCAGAACCACCGATTTGATATTCAGCCAGATCTCCCTCGACATAAGACAAACCTCTCTGTGGTCCGACACGCACGTTCTGCTAACACGCACACGACATTCAGCTACTGCACAAACACACACACCAGACAGGTAACATAGCTCTAAAACATACTGTACAGTTCAGGCTGAACTCACACCTCTAGGAAGATACAAAAACATCTTTGACTAACAAGTCTTCTAAACATAAATGTGTTGAACAAGCTAATTAGCAGATCCAAAGTCTGACTCAGAAATGGGAATTCAAAGGAAAAGCAACAAATACTTTCATGTTCATACATGTATAAAAAGGCTACACAAATGTCTCAAAGAACAACGTGCATGTTTGAGCAGCATAATCCGACCTCAGCACACACACACACACAGTATTGCCAGACAGATAACCCGCTACGTCAGCAAACACACAGCCAAGGTTGGAATTACACTTCTAGGAAAATACACGCAAGTGCCTCTGTGAATTTATGCAAGAGGTCAACAGTATCAACAGTGTGCATGAATCAAGCTAACAAACATACAAATTGTGTTTGGTGGCTCACAACAAAGTCAAAAAAATACTTCCTTGTTCATATAAATACCCACTGGCAGTTCTGCAACTAATAACCATTTTTATCAGATAAATATGTACATTATTTTCTTGATTAATTAGTTGTTTTGGTTAATAATGTCAGAAAATTGTGAAAAATGTCCAAAGCACAAATGCCTTGTTTTGTCCAACAAATACTCCAAAACCCAAAGATGCTGCATTTACTTTCATAAAATACTAAATCAACATAAATATTCATATTTGAAATATTTTCTTTAAAAATTGCAGAAACAGATTTAACCAATTATCAAAACAGTTGCTGATGACTTCACTGCTGACTGATGGCAGCAATATATAATATTAAACACTATAAAATTTCTGTGTATTCAAGAAGCACAAACCATCATTAACATGCACGCATCATACAGCTAACATCACACATAGTTCAGCTAATAACACACAAGTTTAACACATATACATGACCCACAGCTAACAAACATTCAGCACGCTGAGCTAGAACACAAACCCTTCTGCTAATAATCACTAGCTCGTCAGTGTTTAAACATTTATCCATGTCCTGTCGGCAGAAAAGGAAAATTTGGGGATGTTGACATTTAATGATGTTTCGCTATTTGTTATACAGATAAATTAAACCTCAATTGCAGTAGCTGTTTAATCATTTTTACATTTTTTTAAGTTTGTTGCAAAATTTGATTATGTAAATGTTTTACCATGCAGAATTTGATTAGTTATTTTAACAATTAGTCTAAAGAAAAGTGAAGATACATCTATATAAGAAAATTAGAAAATGGAAAACATATTCCAGCTTCACAAATGATATAATAAAACAAATTATAAACAGAATGTGTTCGGGATTTCAGACAAAACAAACCATTTGAAGAAATGGACTTTTTCACAAATCTGACATTTTATAAACAAAACGACCGATCAGTTAGTATGGAAAATAATTAAAAGATTAAAACTGGACGAAAAATAATCATCAGTTGCAGCACTAGCAAAACAGATTAGTGTTGATATTCCGGTGTTGCTGCCGGTGAAAGTTCTTTGGAGCATTTCTGCCACTGGTTCCTGACAGGACATAGAACAGGTTTCACTAAAAGCTGACATGAAGGGTTTTACTCTGTCAACTAATTACTGTCTACGCACTGTCAAGAGGACAATACGAAGTTAGCACACGTTTAGCTAACAGCTATATGTCCAGCTAACACACCCCAGCTAGCTAACAACAACAATTCTGCCACCCTATTCATTTAGCTAACAAAAATTTGAAACGCATTTTCAGTTAAAAAAAAAAAAAAAAGCCAACTGTTAAGCTAGCTTTCAGTACTCACACAGTTTAGCTAACACAACACATCATATGACTAAGCGTTATCGTTCAGTTAACTTGCACATTTAGCTAATAAAACCCTTCTAACACAAACAATTCAGCAACCCCATTTATTACTAACTTTTAGTTAACACACAAAAACACCATACAGCTAACAGAAACAATTAGCCACCATTCAGGTAAGACAACTGAGGTAACATGCAGCTTTTTGCTAACAGACATGGTTTAGCTAATGTGTGCATTTAGCTAATTCATCGCTAATAGAAACAATAACTTCATTGTTCAGCTCCTAACACTTCAAATCAGCAAAATAGAAATGTAGAACTAAATTACAACAATAATAATGTTTCACTGTGTCAGAAAATAGTTTTTTTTCTCACTTCCTGTAATGAAGCTGAGGTGGGGAAATGTGGTATCGACTGCAGGTTAAATCCTGTGGAGGACACCAAGTGTGTGACCACAGAGAGATCTGGCTTTAGGCAACGCAATATAAATTGTCATTTATTCATCATTATATCGTAAAAACTAAAGAATCACCATAAAGATACAGGAACAAGAACTATCATCAAACCAAAAAGAAAATAAACGTGTCATTGCACCTCCAAGATGGCGACCAAACGTGTAAAATTAGATCAAGAACAAACAAACCCAGCGAGCCAAGATTTAGTACAAAAAGGTTTTGTCTCCGACAGTAAAACATTACATTTTCATCTGACTCATTAAAATGTCAAAATTAAAAAAAAAAGTCAACACAATCTGATGCATGCTTTAAAACATTATCAAACAAAATAATAATAATAATAATAAATCTGATTTTCTTACTCAAGACTGCTAAGCCTTATACCGTTTTCTTGTGGGAAAATAAAACTAGACAAAATATAGATTATACTGGATTCTTTTGTTCAAAGCCACACTGATACATCTTTAAATTCAAGTTTGATAAAAATAAAATGAAAAGAAAAACCAGGTCTACGCTGTGGTGAGACCAGAGACTAGTCCAAAAAAATCTGCCTGACAAAATATCAACTTTGCAAGGTTAAAAACAGAAAGAAGAGAGTTCGTGATTTTCAGTTAATCCCTAGTTTTTCTCTACAAAAGGAAGGAGGAAGCGGAGGAAGAGTGTTGCTAGGAAACCCCAATTCGGTTGCCGTTGACGACCGTCTGAGGTGTTCACCAGCGAGGGGGGAGCCTCTAGTGATCCTAAAGACACAGGAAATTACATCATCAGCCAGAAAGTGCAGACAGGAGCTATGCGTTTGTTTGTGCCATAGAATAAACCTCAATTCTCTTATTTCATCATTCCTCACTCCTTAATATCTGACCAACCGGGAAATATTTCTGGTCCACCATCTTGGAGAATGTCCCACAGTTCTTATTGCTAGGAGTGAGGATTAAGGAGGAGACAAAAACGATGACACGAGAACACGCAATCCAAACAGTACAGCAGTAAACACATGCCATAAGGTCACGGGTATGCTTAACAATCATGTGGCAGTAGTGATTGTGACACAGGCGAGAGATCAAGCCAGGTGATAATTAGGCATCCACGTCGCAGGACACGCCACTTGGGTGTTGGATGACAACGTGGAGGACTTTAATGCAGGTGACCTGGGCTTGAGTCCGGTTTCAGACAAGTTGTCGCTGCTCTCCACTGTGGCAGTGTTATGACCTTAAATACATGTTTATTAGTGTTGTCATTAAGAAAAACGTCCTCCAAAATAAAAGGTGTTTATCTCAGTCTGCCCAACAAAACCAGTTGCCATGGTTTCACTCCTCTTCTGAAAGCAGCAATCTGTGCAGTTATTTACCAGTGTCTTCGTCCACCTTACTCAGTCTGCAGGTTTCACGTGAAGCCTGCGGGGACGCTGCTCCGACCATCTACAATCGGTAGCATTGACAGACAGTTTAAACTGGAGGCTTTTCAGTTTGGAAATCTCATTCTGTTAAATCACGATTTTGAGTTGAAAACGATTCATCGATCAGCGTCACCCACAGACTGTGCCTAAAGATGAATGATGTGAAGCCACGCAGGTCAACTGCCCCCTGGTGGCTGGTTGCAATATAGGTCATAAACCTTGCTCTCTCTCCATGTTAACGGAGTTAGTAATAAATACATTTTTGTGATTTCTGTCATTATATGCAGGTATTATCAGACTGATTTGTGTACAAGTGGTCATCTTCCTCGTACATGTGTCTATTAGTCATTTATGATATAAAGAGGGGTGTATTTAGGACGACTGACATCTTTTAATTGGCAGCCCGACACCATGGCTCCACTTCGGGTTGGTACTGCACAGATTCTAGTTGCAAAACCAGTCCCAAAAGCAAGATGGCCACCACAGTATTTGTGGTATTTTGGCTTCACTACTGCATAGTGGCAGGAAGTGGTGACGTGTCATCCTTTATTATAATCAATCTTTGGTTTGAGTCATTCACAGGGTTTTTGCAGTTTTCATCAAAGTACTTTTACTGTACTTTTGGTACTTCAAGCATATTTTGATGCCAATACTTTTGTATTTTTACAAAAGTAAAAATCTGACTGCAGGACTTCTACTTGCAACAGAGTATTTTTACACAGTTGTATTTCTAATTCTTCTTTAGTAAAGAGACTTGAGTACTTCTTCTACCGAGACATTCTACACCAGACTTAAGGCTGAGAACTAAATTCAATGCTTTTCAAGACCAGCAGACACCCTGTCTATGTTACACTCCCCCGATGGTCCCTGGACCAACAGAATTCTGTTTCAGGAAGTGTTTGAATGAACCAGCAGGA
>NW_018127906.1:1448739-1470541 GCF_001952655.1 Monopterus albus | reverse complement strand
GGCAGGGCTCCGCTCCCTGTGCGTTACCTGTATCTGGGTGGGGTTCCACAGGTAGGGCTGCTGTCTGTAGTATTCTGCCAACGCTGCAGTGTAGTCTGGCACCGAACTCTGCTGAGATGACTGACCTACACACAAAAACACAGATTAGGTCTCTGCTGCCGTCCAGACAAGGAGATGCATTAACTCAGATTTCCCACACTGCAGTACAAACCGGCTCCAGTGAAGAACAGGATCATGTATAGTATCTACTTGGCCTCTAGTACATCAAGTATTTCTTTCTAAGATCTTTATTTTTAATTTACACTCTACCACATGGTGCATTTTCCTAAATAAAACCACCTTTCATCGAAGAACAGAAAAGCTACGGCCAGGTGTAGAGGCCCATTTACAGACTAAATGTTTTGGATGCACTGTTTACGTCTGTCACTCGCCCACCTCAACAGACCCCTGGACTCCCAGGTGTCACTGCAGGCCCATGTTTTTCTCCAAGACAGTTGTATAAATGACACATCTGAAATTCACTATGAAGCTCTGCTATGTGGAGGAGAGTTACAGATTCACCTGAACACTGCCCGTCCATGCACTGACATGTCCACCCTAAGTTTAATGACCAGTGAGGTCATGTGAAGTTTTTCTCTCAGACAACACACAGACCTGTGTTTTCAGTGGACCCTGGGCCTGTGTGTCCTGGGAGAAGAGTTGCTGCTACTCCCACCTCTGGTCATTACGGTTTTACTTACAGTTCACATCTGAATAAAAACCACTACAACTGAATATCGTTCAAAGATAAAGAAACCAAGCACAGAGCTCTGTGGAGTAAAGATGCTCACGTCAACCAGTGAAACCTGTGTGAAGGGTTAAGGCCCTTTCACACCGGACGCGAATTTAACGCGCGATTTATTCGCGCGTCAATAATATTTTTCGAACCAATAACTTGTCAATGATACATTGCACACCGCCGACGTAATTTCGCGACGCGAAAAGCGACAATTTTTTTCGTCTCCGGGTCGATTTTTCCAACTCATCGCGGCGACGGCAGCACTTCTGACCAATCACAATGCAGCTTGACACGAATTTTGTTTTTTTTTTTAACCTCAGACACACGGCCAGGCGCTGTTCTGGTTCGATCGGATCCCTGTAATTATTTTTCTGTTTTATCGTGTGGGGGTCAACAGCACCAACAACTCTTCAAACTGTCCCACAGACATCCTGAAATAGGTCCTAAAGCGACCATGATACAACTTCAGTTCCTGTACCAATCGATGAAACTCGCCATGTTCTCTCCTTATTTTCAATATAGGATGGACCCAAAACCTTCTTTGTTTTCTTTTTTTATGTAGCAGGACAAGCAGTACATCGTCGTCGCTTGATGTGGAATCCAGCTTTGTAGCGCGACGTTTTAAGAAAATATCGCTTATTCGAGTCGCGTTCGGTGTGAATACTTTTGGTGCGTCAAATTCGCCTGCGTTTTTTTCGCTTTTTCGTCTCGCTTATTCGCGTCGTGTTCGGTGTGAAAAGGCCTTAATATCCAATAATTTACTGCATTGATGATTTGCTCCCTTTTGCAGACAGGCAGCCGTACTCTGTTTCTTGTAGTAGTCCTCCCAGGCCTTACTGTACTCCGTCATCATGCTCTGAGGCTGGCTCTGCTGACCTGCAGGTACACACAACAAACACAAGCCCCTTCAGACATGGGATCGTACAATCCAGAACGTCTTTGGTCTGTTAAGGCCACAGCTTTCTGACATTCAGACACAGCTCACTTTCACTTCAGGGCTTCACTCAGACACACCCACCATTGCAACAAAGACAGCCACGGTATGTGCATAATATTTGGCATACGTGTGAGATTGGACAGCACCAAGTCACACAATGTATGAAGCCAGTCTACAGCAACATGGCAGCCGAACCGGAGTGTGTTCCAAGAGAACTTGTTTCCTCACGTCATTGCTGTTTAGGGCCTTCTCCAAAACAAGCATCCCTTACATTAAGTGGAGTAACTCAGAGACGTGTACACCCAGACTGCTGTGACTGGTTGGCTCACGGTGGGTGACTCTCCGTTAGTGACTGCATGCAGCTCAGACCGCCGTCGCAACTATTCCAGAGGAGTGACCACGGTGCTCGTTCAAACATGACACCGACACACTCAGATGCCATCAGATTAATGGAAAACAGGGCTCTACAGACTTCCTGCTTCATCTCCACCACTCAGAACACACAGGAAGTTCAGCCAGTCCCAAACAAATGCATAAAAGCAATCTTCAGAGCCACTCTTGGGGTGAAAGCCAGGAAATCTGAAGTGTTTTCATTCTCTGTTGGCTGCCTGGTCAGGCCAACGTTCAGGAAAATGTCTCCTTCTGTTCAGCCTGGGCTCAGTCTTCCTCCTCACACCCAGAGATCAGCTGTGGTCACAGAAAGACGCCGCTGCTCGGAGACGCTCTGTGGCCTTCACCTTGATCATGTCTGGAGGGTGTGTTCTCCCTGACCTCCTCAGACGACCCTCTGCTGTTCTTTGTCTTGTCCATGTCCAGTGTGGTCACACAGTGATAAAACAGCACAATGAGGACTTTTCTCCACTTACAGGCTGAATCACTGACAAGGCTGAACACAGCTGTGATAGTAGCTGAAGACAAATATCACAACAATCCACTTATCACCACTTCTAAAGGAACCAGTCATTTTCTTTGTCTTATTCTGTTTTAGGCTGCAGGTGCATATGGTGGCAAATATGAGGAGACTCCTGACTGAGTGGAGACCCAACCAGCAGGGTCACTGATCAATCAGCTGATCATTGTCCTGATGATCTGACTGATCTGTTTATACCCAGAACTCTCCAGAGCCAAAGGTGGCGTCTCCACACGTCTTGTTGTGTCCAACCAACAAACCCACAGAGACTCAGCTGATTCTCATGTCTGACAAAGAAAAGCATCAAGTCCACACATTAAAGAAGGTGGAACCAGAACATGTCGGTGACTGTTGCTTCTAAATAGCTGAGGTTCATTTTCTACCAGTGAACTGACTCATGGCTGCAGCTCTAGGTCACTGAGTGGCTTCATGAGGACGACGCAGAGCGTCGGACGCAGTGAGGGGATCTGGTTTGGAAGGAGGAGGCTTCCTCCTTTGATAGAGGAGACCTGATGCTGCTCTGGAGACTCAGCCCTGCTGGGCGCTGGTTTGTCCTGTCAGTTGTTGCCAGTTGTGTTCACAAAACAGTTTTAATTTCAACAGTTCAAAAAGAGCCGTGTGGCTGCAGTTTCTACCTCCTGCCTACCAACGAACCAAAGATCAATGACTGGAAGGTCGGAGGGCTTTTACATTCAGATGTAACATGACCATCACAGTTCACCGAGGGACAGACACACACCTTTTGATTCACTTCTGAAACAAACTATCAACAGCATCCTGCCTTAATACGACAACACTGATGTTACAACTGTGTATCACCCTGCTTAGTGTGTGTGCGTGTGTGTGTGTGTGGGGGGACTTGCCTAGCTTCTTATAGTACTGCTCCCATGCTTTAGAGTAGTCCACCTGTCCTGTCTGAGCCATAGTGTGACCTACACACACACAAACAGAGTCTTAGTTGCTGGACTCAAAAAGTCAGCGTGTGTTTACATAACTGTGTGTATTTGTGTGTAAGAACACTACTGTATGATGTGTGTAGGTACACAGCAAACTACTGTATGGACACTATCCTGGTGACTGTAAGGAAGCACTGAACAACACAAGGCCACCACAGCTCCTCTCCTGCACGCCACTCTGCTGCAACCACCACACGTTTCCTGCTCTCTCACCACCTCGTGTCTTTGTTTAGGTCTCATCTTTGAATGGTTTGTTTTCTGGTGGTTGTGGGGAAGCTTGAGGCTTCCAGAGACTATGAGGATGCCTCTCTTCACAGGGTTCCACTGTAATCAGTCCCATTCGGACCAGAACCATCAAGATAAATGAGCTGCGACGCTGGGGAGTCAAACACAGCAGCGGGTGACATGACCCATGTAGCGTCAAATAGTTCAGTTGATTCAGATCCACTGTTTTCCGTAGCAAACAGTGGGATCTGTCAGCAGTTACTATTTTTAATGACTTGTACAGCCGAGCAAGCTAACTGTTGTGTTGTTGTCGATAGCACAGCCAATTTAGCTAGTTATTAAAGTGAACCGATATTTGAAAGAAACAGCCAAAAGGTTGTAAAACGTGTTTTGACACATGTAAAGTTAAAATGTCACAGTTACTGCTACTGATTTCAGCTTCTTACAGCTCAGTCAGTGTAACTCTGTGGCGCTGCTGCTAGTGTTTGGAACCATTCAGCGTTCCCATGATCCACTGTTACTGTAACAAAACGGTCCTTACAGAGTCAACGGAAACATCAACACCCTCCTGATTAAACCACTCTGGTTCGGACTAAAACCTGTTCACTGGGTGCGGCCTGAGAGGAGAAGATAAGCTGTGGGAGTACATGATTCTGTTTAGCCAACATGCAGAGGAAGGTTCAGACGGTTGACTCAGGTTGAACTAAATAAAAAGAGGCTCCTTGTTGATGCGTCTGTCCTTCAGTTTTGTGCTTTGACTCATTTTCCTCTGAAATATTTGTTGGGTTGGGATGGAGACATATTCATTATGGAAATGTAGATTGGACTGTCACATCTTTGGACTGTTAGCTAAATGATCTGTTCCTATATCAACACAGGGCGAGGATAAGTTCATTTTAGATTCTGAAGGAGGACTGCCATGTTTTAGATGATGATCAATATACTGTACATTTATGATGATTAAATATCTTCCTTGTAATTTTTGTATGACCTAGTGGGAAAGGCTCTGCTCGAACAAAAAGATGACTAATAGTTTGAATGTATGGTTTCTACGGCGACATGTCAATCACGATTGGATGCAAGAGACCGGAAACGACCTCCAGACATCGCCCTGATGAAGGTGCGAGGGCTGCGAGCTGTGTGATGAGTTTTGATCTTGTGTCAGACATGATTCATGCAGTCACTGTCAGGTCTGAGATACCAGTTTGATCAGGTTCAACATCAACAGGTGGGAAACAGAAAAACGCAGAGAATCAGTAACAGAATGTTGGTCGAGCGTGTGTGTGTGCGCGTGTGTGTGTGTGTGTTACCAGGGTCCTGTTGTCCAGGGCTCTGCCAGCTGGTCTGGTAGGTGTTTCCCCAAACTCCAGTCAGGAAGGTCTGACCACTGCCACAGCTACACACACACACAACATATGCATGTCAATAAAACACACTCCACAGTGTACAGTCACACAGACACACACACCGGCTCCACATGTACACTACAGTTGCAGGCACAGGTTCTTGATAAGTTCCAGATATCACCATTCTGCTGCACGTCACCCCAGACTGACTGGACACACTGTGGATATTCCTACAGGTTCACATGCATGCTCTCCTGTCAGCTGACTTCTTAACGGTCATGTGAACAGAAACCTGGTTTGTGTAACTGGGACAGGGGATTAGAGAAACCTGATATCTGAGGCTGACTCCTGCTGGACAACACTGACATGGGCGGAGGTCCATGTAGCAGCGTAAACCAGTTTCTAATCAGCAGAACAAAGCACTGCGGACAGGGAGACCGGCGGAGTCGCTGCATGGGAGGAGATCATTGCATGCAGTGAGACCTCATTAGGGGTGCAACAGATCACGAAAGCTCACAGACTGAGGCATGGATAAAAACAAAACAAGTCCAAAGTTTCAAATAAAAATACCCAACAAACAACTTTCAAATGAACTGAATCAAGTAGCTCATGAGCCTGAACATGATAAAACGACAACTGCTGCACAATTGTACCATTTTTGACTGTTTCCAGTGCAACGTCTGTTTTGGCGAACACAACTGCTTTGTATCATTTCACTGCAACTCTGCATTGAGATTTAGGGGATTTTTACTTTAAGTACCAGTGACAGTAACATAGTTCATAAGACGAGTCAAGGCCCACTGTGAAAAATCACTCTGACGTCGGCTGCACCTCTGTAATACAGGTAGTACATGAGGATTTTACAGGTATGATGCAGTGGTATGGGCCACAAATCACCAACATCTCTTTGCCATGTTTAATGTGAGCAACAAAGCGATCCGAGCTCCTATTGGTCAGTGTAGCCCCAGCATCTTGTGGATTACAAACAACTCTGACACGCTAGACTTCGTGCCGGGACGTTGTGAGGTGTCCCAAATGTGGCATTCGTCACTTTACTCTGACACTGTACAAAATATAATGATCAGTAGAAATGTCCCAGTCCAATACCGAGTATCGGTGTTGGCGCCAATCCAGATATAATTCACAGGATCAGTATTGGCCAGAATGAAACTGATTCAATTTCCATCCACATGTAGAACCACAGTCCTGTATCTGAGCAGACTCGGTTGCGCTTCTGAGACACGTCATGCAGCCAATAAGCTGCTACCTTCACCAGTCCAGCTGCCTGTGTCGGGGTTGGCAGATCACTCAGGCAGGTAGCTGTGGATTGAAGCCCGTGTTTAGCTTCAGGGCTATTTTTTTGGATTTATGCGTAAAACACGCCACAGAATCCACCAAAATAACGAAAGCTTACTAGTTCCAATCAGGACTGTGTAAACCATGTTGTCAGAACTCAGCATTAGACTGAAACACAGAGAAGATGCCAAAGAGTGCTTTTACAACCACAACAGCAAACCAGTCAATCAGAGAACAGTATGAAAAGGTGCAGAATACAGTGGGAGACATGACCTGAACCTGGAAGATCATGGTTCTCTAAATGTAGGCTAGTGGTGAGCATCTTACTTCTGGTGTGTGGCGGGGCCCTGGGTGAAGGGACTGAAGCCAAATCCTCCATTACTCATAATACCTGAACCCTGCAGGAGGAGAGAGCAGAAAGAGAGAGAGAGCAGAGTTTATTCTGTTTCCTGCATCTTGTTTTGCCTCGTTCACGTCTCATATCGAACACACTCCTCATGTTTGCTTGTAAGCCCATGCACAGTGCCTGGACAAAAGATGCACAATAAAATCCACATAGGTTCGACCACACACCAAACCCTGGGTCCAGGTCATAGTTCAGATCTGCTGATCCAGAGTGTTCACATTTACAGGGCTCAGAGAAACTGGCTCCTGTGAGAAAACAGATCCAATCTAAATCTACAGACTTGCAACTAAGATCAAACTCTAGCTGCGCTGAGGACTAGAGTCTGGTCTTACTGCACTGAGGTGTGTTTGGTTTTCATACCCCGATCTTGTCGTCTATGAGCTGGCGGGCCAGGTCCATCTGCTGGGGAGTGCCTCTGATGGTGAAGACCCGGGTGTTGGGGTCAGTGGAGGGGGGAGGGTTCCTCTGCAGCTCCACGTGAGCTCCAGACTGCTGGATAATACTCTTGATGGTTTCTCCACCTGTGTTCACACACCGACAGCATTACACCAGCACATTGGCCACTGCGGTTCATCTCATTATTAAACTTTACATGTGAGGCAGAAGGATGAAGCCGCACTCTGGTGCAGCGCATCGGCTGCTGTTACATTTAAGACTTTAAAGACCCGTTTTAGACACCCTGAAGAGAATTTTGGACCCATTTCCTATCCACACCGAGAAACGGCATTGATTTTCATTATAAAGGCTCTTTTTTATTGAAACAGCACATTAACAACTTTTACATAAGAACACAAGAGTATGAGTGTGGACACGAGTGTACTGGAGGTTTAACATGTAGCTTGTGTGTGTGAAGGTGTGTTCAGCTCTATTCACTCTGGAGACACACAGATCAGCCATAACATTATGACCACCTGCCTAACACTGTTTACATAGGAGTCCTTGTGGCAGTTGGTCGGCTCTTGTGTCACTCTGCAGCTCACTGTGCATCTTCTGTGAATCCATCTGCTTCCACAGTTCTACTGTCAGGAAGAGCACAGAAGTGTCTACAATTCAGTCAAACACTTATGTAAAAGGAGTGAAAACTGTGGTCGTGAGGATAAGTTAGAATTATTTAGACCAATCCAACAGCCTCACCACTCTAGGTGTGATATCACCACTACAGCCCCTGACTCTTTCTCTTCATAAAGACCAATGTACAGTATTTCTCATTTTCAACCATTTTAACAAAGATTCAAATACATTTTTTTGAAAAGTACAAATGGAAGTTAAAAGTTTAATCTACAGTAGATCAACCTCGTCATCAGTGAGCCGTGGGAGTCCATGACCCTGTCTCCAGTTCCACATTTGTCCTTCCTTAGACACTGTTGGTAAGTACTAACCACTGCAGACCAACAACATCCACCAAGACCTGCAGACTGGGAGATGCTCTGACCCAGTCATCTTACCACCACAGTGTGGCCCTTGTCAAAGTCACTCAGATCCTTACACTTGCCTGTTTTTCCTGCTTCTAACACATCATCTTTGAGGACTGAATGTTCACGTGCTGCCTAATAAACCCCCCCACACTGACGGGTGCCACTGTAACAGATGGTCAGTTTTATTCACTTCACCTGCTGGTGGTCATAATGTTATGGCTGATCGGTGTAGCTCTGTGAGGAGCAACCAGAGCACAGACCAGTGACTCTGGTTGTTGGAAACAGACGGCCTCCCTGAGGAGGAAACCTGCTGGTCTCTGGACAGGGTGTGTGGAGAGTAACACACACACCATCACCGGCTGCGTCAAAGAAAAAAAAGCAGAACCTGAACTATCACAGGGAAACAAATGATGAACCGGTGAGAAACTCATTACGAGGACACTGTACCGGTTCCTATTCAATGTTACCGTCCAGCTTGCTTAAATTATTCTCCTCCTCTTCTCAGCGAGTCCTACTAACGAGGCTGTTTTTTTTTATTGTTAAAACATCTGGTCTGTTACACTCAAATTCTTCCTGTGTACTGGTTGATTAAAAGTATATTAATACAAAGTGATGGTTTCCTGACTAAAACCCAAATAAACACGTATGTGGCTCTGGTTCTGCCGACACCAGGAGCAGGTTTTCACCGCTCTGCCAGTGTTCGACAAATTCTCCAAAGATTTTGCTGACAAATTAAACATTACTACATATCTGAAGCATTTATAAATGCCAATCTTTCTTTTAGCTCTGGTGGCTTCAGACAGCAGGCCCTTCGTCTGACACACAGTCATGACACACACACACACACACACACACACATATGCCATATGGTGTCTAAACACACTGGGTACTTGACATCTCTTTAGCATTGCTGCTTTTATTTTGGAAGCTGCAGCTTGACCCTCTTGACCTACAACACACACACGGAGGCAGGCTGGTGAAAGGCTGATGTTTTAAAGAGGCTTTTAAACAGTGGGGCTCATGGAGCTCTCCTCCTGAACCTTTGTTCATCGTAGGGTTGTTTTCCTTGGGGCTACAGTCCCAAATGTTGTTTCTCTGCAGGGATGTGTCACAGAAGCATCGACTAAGAAGGCCACGATCGATCTTTAAACACTTGACACAATTACTGGCGCCTTTGACACACCTTACATACATAAGAAATACACTGGCCTGTGTCCACATCCCAGCGCGTCAGACCTGATGCTTCCACAGAAGTGTGAACCCACCAGAGCAGATGTGGGCCACCTGCTGCAGGCTTCAGAGAAAGTTAAACCCGTTAAAGCCCAAATTAACAAAACGATCATCAGCTGTACTGTGTGATCAGCGCCGCTTTGCATGATGATATTAGAAGTGAACAGAATGGCCACAGATCCGATTCCTCCTTTTTATAGCTTCTTTAACTGTGTAGAACAGTAACTGGACATCATCAAAGCATGAAAACCTTTCAAATCAAGTACCAGGACTGTCACGGGGTTTGTGCATGCCAAGCAGTCGCCAATGAGCACTTAAACGTTCGCACCCTCACACCTCGAGCGTTAGCTTTAGAAGCACCATGTGTAGACGCACAGCTGACTGCATGTGGTGGGAGCAGCCCCTCCCTCTACTAAACAGAGATCAACAGAGAGAAAGTACAGTGGAGAAACAAAGCAGGACGGTTTGGCGTCGACCCTGGAGGCTACGCTCGGTGATGGTTGAGCGACATACAGGGTGTACGGCTGGTCAGGTTCCCACCGTGGAAATGCAGCACAGTGTGACTGGTGATCGATCAGTTCAAGTCTCGGTGAGCCAAAGTTCTCTGATCCTCTAAAGGCTTCACCACTGACTTGGGGAAAGTAACGTTCTCACGTTAACTTGCTACGTAAACTGCCTTTAGATAAAACTGAACTTTTCAACAAAATGATTAAAGTGGAGCTCTGCCGATTTTCAACAAGGTCTCAATAATTATAGAACTGTACTACAACTCAGTGACATTGATCTTCCCTCCGTGCTTCATGTACACAGATGTGCCAGCTGCAAGAGGCCGAGCAAATGTTTCTGAGTGCACCCCCGAGTGAAACGGACTCCTCTCCCTACCTTTGCCGATGACCAGGCCACACTTGTCAGCAGGGATGGTATAGGTCACTTCCTGTAGGGGGCCAGGAGAGCCCATAGTCCAATCACCACGACCTCTGACCCGGCTACTCCGCAGGGCTGAGCTGAAACCGTCACGCTCCTACGAAATCAGGAAGATGAAGAGAGTTTACAGCGATCATCAGCAGTCCGGCCTACACTCACCGTCCTTTGTGTGGGTGTTACCTGTGCGGTCTGAATGAGCTCATTCATGAGGTGGACAGCGTGCTGGCAGCGATCTGCCTGTCCCATGACCATGGCGACACGCTCCGGACTGATGCCATCATCTGGAGACCAAACGGACACACAAAGAGGTCAACACCTTGTAATCTACTTTATTCTGGTGTTAAAATGGAACTGTCATAAACAGACTTGTTTACTCCAGATTATTGCCTTTAAACTGGATTTTCTATGTAAACAGACCTACTTTTAATTGGATTACACTGGATTTGATCTGGAATGGATCACAGTGATAAACAGACTAGTTTTCAACTGGATTATAGTGGCATAAACAGACCAGCGTTATACGCATTTCCTGGTGTAAACAGACCTGCTTTAAACTGGATTCGGACCCCTGCATCGTTCTGGATCTTCTTGATCATTTCTCCATTTCTGCCAATCACAATGCCAACAGCGAACCTGGGAACTGGAACCTGGAAAAAGAATCTTTTAATCTAAATACTGATTTAATGGAGAGTCACAGAAGTTGATGTATGCGTTTCTGTGTGTCTCGTACGTCCAGGCTGGCTCCCCCCAGTCGGGCACTGAAATCACTGCGTCCCGACCTGAAATCTCCATCCTTCTCCCTGATGACCTCCAACACCAACTCCCTCGCTGCCTGGAGACCGAGAGGAAACAGAGGCGGTTGTTCAGTACATTTAACTCTGGCTAAAGTGTCTGACTCTGTGCGCTCTTGTACTTCTATCTCTGTAAGGACCAGTTGGATTTTTAGACCCTGAGCACGAGCACATTTTAATTTATTTTGACTGAGTCCCACATACACTGTCCTGCTGCCCTAAATACTCGATACAGCGCCACATGTGGATTCATCTGCTGCTGAAAATAGCTTTCTATTTTAAAAGTCATACAATTCTGTACATTTGTGAGGTTTTTATTTAAAGGTCTACATCCTCACTAGGACTTCGTGAAGTGCAGGTGTTGACAGGCACACTAACACATCGCTGGTTTGAATGTGGACATGAGATTTGTCACCAAGAAAAATCCAGAACACCAGACATATATTTTAGGCTAGAATCAGGCCAAGGCTGCGCTGGCGACGGTCCTCTCAGATTTAGAATAAAGCCTGTGTACCTGCACTTTGTACGGGTCTCCAGAGATACGAAGGGGTTTGTCGGCTCCTGTCGGCATCGGACCGTCTTGGATCATCATCATCTTTACTCCCGCTCGCTCCTAACACACAGAAGAACGACAACGCATATCAGAGGTGTTTAAGGGATGATACCTCAGCAGGTGTATGAACACACCCTACCTGCAGCTGTTTGATGGTGTCTCCTCCTCGGCCAATCACCAGCCCCACCTTACTCGCCGGGATCAACATCTCCTGCACTGAGGCCCCGCCTTCACCATCACCATGGAAACCTGGACCATTTCTGCAGCGGTCGACAATTTGGACCAGCAGCCGCTTCGCATGCCTGAGAACACACAGAAAATACACGAGGGGATTTAGCAGCAGGCGGCGGTCGACGGGTGAGGTGACGTGAAGGCGGATGTTCAACACTCACTCGATGCTCTCTGGAGTCCCAGTCAGGGAGCACGGCCGCTCCATCAGCCCGCCGCTGTCTGCAAACACACACAGAGGAGAGGTTACATTCTCAGCAGACAGGAGAGGCCACAAACTGGTCCCATGGCACAAACTCAAGTCACCCCAGTCCAAACTTTTATATCGCCCCTTCATAAAGCTCTGCAGTCTAAAGCCCACAGCAATAATCTGTAAAAATATTAACCCACTGAACAGAGTTAAAATAAAAAAAACTGGATGAAATGACAAAATACACAAGTACTCAGTTTTTACTCAGTGTATACAGAGTAAAAGTACTCGAGGGAGTAAAACATTAAAATGCAGTAACACCAAAGGATGAACAGCATAAACAATGGCTATAAAACCTTCTAACCAGGAACGAGGCTAAAAAGTTGGTTTGTGTTTAAAAACATCAGGACAAGTTTTTGTCCTGTGCTGAGGAACAAGTCAAATAGGCCGAGGAGCCGAGACGTCATCCTGGTTCATACCCTGGAAGCACGTCATGCAAGGAGGCCGGTTTACAGGCAAATATGGGTCTGCTTTAGGTTTGTTCTCTGTACTGCATTTTGGATGGAGTTCACTGAGAAATAAAACTATTCATGGCTTTGTTTTTGACAGGATCCACACTTCAGCAGTGACAATGGAGTAAACATGGACACTATAACTGAAGACATCACATTATTAGGGGGCGAACAGCAGACAGACTCACCAGCAGCAATCTGGATCTTGCAGCTGGATTCCACCTGGATTCTGGTGATCTGTTCTCCTCCTCTGCCAATAACTGGAGGAGGAGAGGAGAATCACTTAGAGAGAAGCTTCATCAGCTGTTCACATGTTCCTGTAACAAACAATCGCTTCTGGCTGCATCCATATCCCAGCTCTAGTTTCTCAGACCTGGTGTGTCCACAGCAGTGTGAACAGACTAGATGTCCTCAGACCAGATCTGGGCCACCTGCCTATGTGCTCCTAGACCTAATTCCTCTCCAACCTCTGACTGTACAAGCGCCGTCAGAACGGTCAGATCAGAATCCATGTGGCCGTTTTAACATCTCCTCCTCTGCACATACGGCCTGTTGTCATCATTTGGTGTTGGCCCCTTACAGACCGGTAACAATAAACATGGACGACAGCGACAGGGTCAGTGGAGAGACCAGGATGTTTCAAATGCACTGGACGTTTATGGAGAAGCTTCTGATCAGGCCAAACTGGGAGGAACATATCGTAACCCAGTGGTTTGGGAAGAAACTGGGCCATTTGACCATCGCACACACCACCTGGTTGTTATTCTTGTGCACATTTCAGTTATATCTGTGCACGTGGTAGTTTAGGAGCTGAGCTGGGAGCATCTGACACACACGAACGAGAAAGCAGCGACGCAAACAGATCATAGCTGAGAGTTAAGGCCCGGGACGCCTGAGTTTAGGGTAGAGCTGGTTCTGATAACTGGTTCCATTTTGGACGCCAAGTCAGTAGAACACCTGGATTCTTTAAGCTCAGCAGCCAGGGAGTTCTTGTCTGGGTTCTAGGTCAGGTTCTGGACTCAACGCAATAGTCCCTATCAGTGTTACAGGGACGACAAAATGAGACTGGATCATCACACTGGTCCAAAGATTTCAGCTGCTGTTAGAAACTCCAGACTGACTGGACGACAGAGCCCCGAGACACCTGACTGGCAACACAAAGTGAAAGGTCAGAGGTCATACTCACTGAAGCCCACCATCCTGTCGGGGACCTTGTAATCCTCTGTGATTACCCTGCTGCAACACACAAACACGCACAGATTAATATCCAGGTCACACAACAGCCCACAGCCACAGAGTGTGTTCGTCAATAAGTGATTATGTTGATGTGGGCTGCAGGAGGACAGATCTATAACACTTATCTACTGTTACACCCCAACACACACGTCTATTTGCAAACCAGAGGAGGATGGTGCTGAACATCGTTATCTGGGATGCCCTGCTGTGTGTGAGGCTCTCTCTGTGAGGACCACACTGAGCTTTACACTGAGTGAACTGGGCCTTTCTGGGACAGTGAGGACATTTTCTCTGTCCTCACTCTGACTCACCTTCACAGGACTCAGCCATGCAGCTGTGACTGTCTGCACACAGACAAAGATATACATACAAACATGTTTGTGAATGTGATCAATCTGAACTGTGATCATACCTTTGATGCCCCATGGCTGCTAGCTGGTTCCCTACTGAGAGACAGAGACATAGATTAGACATGAAGTCACCTTTTACTGCAGTATCGGGGATCTGATGGACCTGCTGGACAACAACACACGGCTGTATTTTACAGCAGCAGCACGAGTGACAGCCAGTCTGGCATCATTTTAATTTTAATTTTAATCAACAAATCCCAACCCAACAAAGTCAACTCCTGCTGCAATAATAAACCTCTCACCAACATACAGCGCCATTTCTTTAAAAAACGGCTCAGTAATGTCCAGTCTTCTACGACAGGTGGTTCTAACTCAGTAACTCAGGCTGCTCCCAGGAAGGCTTGGGCACAGCGCAGAAGTGTTTCTGCAGAATGCCTAAGCTGGATCAACGTAGGCGACATATCAGAATTTAAAAACAACTGAGTTATATGCTCTGAAAAAAGAGAGGTGACTCGATCTCAAAAGCAAACATGAGCTGGCAAAAGGGAACGACCTGTCAATCAACAGTGAGTGTCTGGACGAACGTTTGTGTGACTGGCAGCATCACCGATCAAACAGCTGTTGACTGGCTGCCACTCCTAGTCAACAACAGTCGACTAGGGGTGGCAGCTCCACAGAGAACACAGGAAGTACAGCTGTTTTACTGGGAACCAGTTCTATTTAACCCACATATATAGTCATTAAATCTCAAACATGTCTGGTGAAATGAACAGACACCCCAGGTTCTTGGTCTGCTGAGAAGTTCCTGTTTGGCTCCAAGTTGTAGCTCAGGTGCAAACAATGTAAAAAAATGTTAAATTGAAAAAGCTGTGGTGGGACATTTGTGATCGTCCTCTCCATCTGCTCCTCACCTCCATCTTCTCCTGGTCGTTTCTGGCCGGGGTAGTACAGCGAAGGCTCGACGCTTCCTGAGGAGCTGTTGAGGTGGGACATGGTATCTCCACCCATCTTACCCACCATCTGAACCACAGGCAGAAAGAGAAAACAGGGTCAGCAAAAACAAAATAATTCAGTAGAAACAGAGCTGAGTTCAGACACAGACTGTAAGTCCTGAGTCAAACTAACAAGCTCCAAGTCAAGACCAGAGTTTAAGGTCAACTACCAGGTCAAGTTTCAAGTCATGACCAACTAGTCCCAAATCATGCCAAACCGTTTCAGTGCACATCTGAGATGAACAAGTCTACATGTCAAGTCCGACTAGAGGCGGAACATTTACATCAACAGCACCTTGTAGACGTTTGATGACAAACACTTGTGTCTAAACAGATTCACCCACGGTCTGAATTACTCTGCGTTTTTGGGAATGGAATGTCAAGACTGATTTTAAATTATGACTCAAGTTGCAAAGAACATGTAGACGTTCTGACCAACTTCTGTATTTTACACACTGGTATTACTAGGGTTGATGTTACGGGATTGAAAACTCACAAGTGCAAGCAAAACGGGAAAAATGGCAAAAGATCAACAGGCCAGACGGTGAACGGATCACGAATAAAGGGACTCTCGTTATTTACAGACAACGCACACCTATAAGCTCTGCACCCACAAGAGACGAGGCTCTGCGCTGGATGACAGGTGGAGCTGGTGGCAGCTCCAACACGTTGATCTGTGCAGTGAGGAGCCAGTGGAGCAGAGGCCAGCAGCTCTGTGCACAGCGACGCCGTTCTCAGCCTGTGGAGCTGCATGGTGGAAACAGACAGCCTCCGTGTTTCCTGAGGAGGAAACCTGCTGCCCAGTGCAGCGGTGTATGAAGCGGCTCAAGGGAGGGGGGGGGTTCTAGGGCACAGAGCGATGACGCCACACTCACTGGTTGGTGGAGAGTAACACACAGAACCGCCGGCTGCGTCCATTAAATAAAACAACAGAGTTAATTACTACAGAAACAATCGGTGCTATTTAGAGAGTGCATTTGGTCCAAGTCATGTGACCTCTGGTAGTGCTGCCCAGGACATGAAATGTTTTCAAACTGCAGCGTCAGTCCGGAAAGCAATGGGGCAATGACACAATCAGCCCTTTAAACTGAAAGCACAACGAAAACAAAAGTGAAAGACGGCTTCCTCCGGTGTCGCATCGTGTACATAATTAAACCTAGCCAACAGTAGCACATGACGGAGGCCAGGCAGGAGCACTTTCTGCCCAGCTGACCCAGAAACGTGACAGTTCATAACAGCTGGCAGCTGCATTTCCAGAGTGAATGTCAGTGAAGCTGCAGCGGTTTCTTCCTCCCTCCTCGCCCCAAACAGGAACCTTCCTAATAAGGTTCCTTGTTTGGCTGCAGACGCACAAGCTGCTCTGCAGTCATGTCGGAGCCACCGCAGACGTTCGGACACATGTATGTATGTATGTATATAATGTTTATGAATACCGCCTGTCCTCCTCCTCCCACCCTTCCCCTACCTTTGATCGCACTACTCTATTGTCTGTTGCCTAAAATCCACCGAGAGCCTCGGTGCTCAGCGTACATGGTGATTAAAGCTGATTCTGACTGAGTGATGGATGTGACCAGTAAACACAGAACTGCTCGGCGCTAAACTACTCTGTCTGAACGTCAGTCCTATTGTGCTGCGTAATGTGAAGCTCAGTATGTTTCAGCTTGGGTCAAACCGTCTCTACGTTTTTGTCCTTATTCACCCGTATGAGGGGTTCAGAATATTAGGAACCCCTGTGAATGTAATACAGTCCAGTAGAACATCTTTAACTATGAGCTCAATAATCAACATGTAACTGAATGCAGACATCAGCAACAGCTTCACAGTTTAAAGTGTCCCCGGCAACTAAGTGACAGTGAGTCAGGTTCCGTCTGATTCATCAACATCATCTGAGCAGCTTTGGGCACAAAGTCGGAGCCGTTGGGACAACCCGAGACGGAGACGCAACATGATGCAGCTGCATCCACTGGAAATTAAGCAACATCACAACAACTGACTGATGTTGTCACTGTCGGTCAATCTGCACATTATTTTCTCAATTAATCACTGAAACATTTGTTTTCTAAAATGTCAGAAAACAGTGCATCTTTGCCCTTAGACTGACAGAGGTGTTTCTAATAAACTGACCACAGTGAATCTGCTGCTCTCCCTAACGTCTCTTCAGCCCAGACACTCTATTGAGACTTGAACCGGACCGACTCCACAAACCACTCCGTCCCGCTCTCTGCCCCTCCCGTCCTGTTTCCTGAAGCGATGACGTGAACTACAGAAGCCTGGTTGGGACAACCTGTACAAACACAGCTTCCAGTCTGCAGCTACAGTTAGCTAAGCTTTGTCAGCTGTTAGGTCACATCATGATGGCGACACCGAACCCAGATGACACCTGAACCAGAAATGAACTGAGGGAAGGTTTGGTAACTTAACACACAGATAAGGAGGCAGTTTGTGTTGGGTTTATTGTCACAGTGACAGAGTCGAGTGAGGCCAGTCGGACTTTTAGCTGCCCAGAGCTCCTCCATGGCTCTTTGACATGACTACTGGCTGGAAAAACCCTTCCTCTAACCTTGGCTAGGCGGCAGGCGGGGATGATTTACAGACCGTACTTTGACAACACAGGGTGGAGAAGCTGGAATAACAACAGGAGGCTGTAGGCAGCAGAGGGTCATGGAGGGGGGGGGTAGCTGGGAGACACCACGTACCACAGTGTGTTCATCTTCAGCTGCCTGATGAATCTGATCTGACACCAGCTGCAGATGCTACAGCCAGTCCTGCTACCCGAGCTGTGCCGACGGCTCAGTCACAGTACACAGCACCACAGCTCATTCACAGCCATTAGTTTGAGCTGCTAGCTGACCTCACCTTGGAGAACACAGGGCAAGGCGCTGCCAACAGCACACACAGGGAGGTAACCTTGAACGCTTTCATGATAAAAAGGAAAGAGGAGCAGCAGAGAGGCGGGGAGGGATCTGCCACTCTCAGCAAACACACACACTGATTCACCGCTTCACCTGCGGCCTCGCGTTGTTTTAACAACATGACAGGTACACAACATCATTACAATCATTACAATAATCACCAGTACATTACAATCTCATCCACACAAACAATACCAACATGTCTGAATCAGCAGGGAGAGCCTCTGCATCAAACCGAGCACTCCCAGGGTCTCCATATCGACAACTGACAATGAAGGTATGAGGGAATGAAGTGTACGATTTGACTGAGCAACCAATCACCTGCTGAGCTCTGACACACTCTGCTTATTGATCATGGTGTGTGGCTGCTACCTGCACCGTTTCATCATCACAGGCCTGGTTTCAGTCTGAGCGCCTGATGCACCGAGACTAGACCCCCATAATGTTGAACTTTAAAAACAAGTCTCTGTCACATGAAGCAGAGTCTGTAGCAGCTCACGTCCACCACACCGCACCCAACACCGTTCAAGGCCTTCTTACTAGAGCAGAGAATCATTTCAGAACATTTTCATGGTCAAAGTATGACTGGAAACAAATAAGAGGCACAAAGTTACTGCACAGAGTTACAGCGGAGGGGGCTGAATGCTTACATCCTGGTTTTAGCAGTGAAGACGTGTCACTGTGTTGGAGCTGATGGAACGATGGAGAAGCCTCAGTTCACTAACAAGTGGGCTGCATATGATGTCATGTCACTAACCCTAACCCTGTGTCACATGCTCCCAAAATGCCTATAGTTTGTGTCACATACAGCTGATCAGATCAGTCACACTGACAAAGCTTTAATCGAGCACCAAGCGCAGTTGTTCATATGGGGGGAAATGCAAGAAACTGACTATAATACGCTGATACTGTGTCTGAGCGTTTTCTCCCACCCGGATGTTTCCCTTAGCGCCTTCATCAGTGGTCAGGGCTAGGGTAAGGTTTGATTCATGTTAAGTTATTATGGGGGGGAACAGCTTGGCGAGGGAACACACTTCAACACAACACTGACAACAATGGCCTGCAAAGCCTTTGTCTGGGACAGGGAGGAGTGGAGCAGGCGAAGGCTCCGCTGTGCAGTGATCACTTATGTAGCTAGCTAACTGCTAGCTTGAGCTGCAGTGACTTCTCTGTCCTGGTTCATGATGATCATCCAATGTCTTTAGCAGGGCTGCCCCCCGCAAAAGCTGACTAGAGGAGTCATTAGCTGAAACACCCGTCAGTCAACAGACTCTTCTAGTCGAGCCTTTGTTTTATTAGATTTTATTTTTTTGTCAGCCAGTGTGCATTACAATAGAAGGCAGCCCCCAGCCGGTAGTTTGTCATCTTCTTCTCCTCATTTTGCTGTGCTGAGCAGTAGTTTGATCAGCACTGCCCCCTGTGGTCAGAGGATACCCACTTCAACAGTGACACTGCCCGATACATGAATGCACATTAAGGTCGGGCCTATTTAGCAAATTGCATAAGGAGGAGAAAGGGACAACGAAACTACTAGTATGAGGCACATAAACGTGAGATTTGTACATTATTAAAAGTGTTTTCAAACATCGTGGTCCACATTTACAAGAGAAAAGACTGTCACGACCATGTGGCTGGTTTTGCCTGATATGCGAGTCTGATTTGTTTACCCATCTCCATTAAAGTGTAACACACAGCTGTTTACTGACTGTTTCTTCAACATGCTTCCATCTGAACGGGACTAGGAAGCTAACAAAAATACAGAGGGAAAACATGAGGAATTATAAATAGGAGGAATTGTTCGCAATGCAAGTTGGCGCACATCAAACACACAGTAACGACATGTGCCGTGGTTAACGGACAGGAGAAGCTTAAACCTGTTGGTAAACTCTATAGTATATACATACTATAACCACGTCTCAGGAGAAGACAGAGCATTGTTTCAAAGAAACACAAGTGAGCTGCCTGTCTCGTTACTCCAACAAATCCATCTGGCAGCCTGACGTTAGATATTGTCAGTTTAAATAGGTCACAATTTAACTATTGTGTCATATGCAGCTGTCTTTTGATTTTTAAAGGCTCAGAAATATGTTCCACTTGCTTTTGTGCATTTAAATACTGATGTTAATGTGAAATCATTGCTGAAATTTATGCCAGTTGATTTTGACAGTCTGGGCTATTTAACAAAAAAGAAGAAGAACAAGAAGGAACAGTCAAAGAGTTGCACCGAAAAGCCGACTGACAAAATCCTTAGTCGGGTATAGTCCTAGTCTTAGTCACTGGACCTTTGAGAGTGGTTAACATGAACGGGGCGGGGCTACAAACCCAACAGCGAGTTTCATTTTGTCCTGTCATCACTTTAAGTCACTGAGTTAACGTTAGTTAGCGACAGCTGGTACGACCCTGCTGGGTGTCCTTTTAACCAGGAACCGTGACGATCAGCAAGTGGATGGACGACTCCTCGTTGGACTCTGACTGCAATGAAATTTCCTGCCGTCTCAAATATTTAAATGCTAAAATTGAAAACCGATTACCGAACAGCCGACTATTTGGGCCCAGGCCCACTTCTAAGGCCTTTTCATGAGAACTGAAATCAGTTTCTAAAGCTGCTGCAGTATTCACTGTTTCAACTTGTTTCCAGTTTCTTTACAGCCTGACACACAGCTGGACAAAGTGAACACAGATAAAGAAATGTTGCAGTTTCACTAACATCTGTTCACCGAATTAAAACCGTACAAGGCTGGATTCAGCCCCTGAGGGGCCCCCGCTCACCCGTACAATGCACATCACTTTCATTAGTTCACCCAGAAAGCAGCCATGACTCTGCAACTGAAGTGAGGGCTCACCAATCAGTCAAATCACAGGCACTGGCAACAGGTTTGATTAATCACTCAGGTCTCTGTCCACACATCAGTGACAGCAGCTTCTCCAGTGGGAATGCCTGACAGTTTTTCTGACAAACAACTCAACATCTATGGGGTTTGGACTGTGGCCCAGACTAAACTGGACATGTGAATATGTTCACTTGAGGGAATAACGACAGGTGTGTGTCACTGGTTTCCACTAAACGATCTGTTTGGCTGTTAAAGAAACCGTCAGATGCACAGATAATGAAAATTATGGTTGGGTTCAGCCTTACGGTCATCCTGTGATGAGTGACACCTCTCTACCTGAGGGTTTCTGTCTGTCTGCAGAAACTAATGAAATACAACTTTACAACCAACAACCTCAACACAACCTGCAACAAATCAGGTCCTAAATTTACCTTTGGACAGAGACCTTGTACAAGATGGAGGACCTGGTGTGGATGATAATCTACTTCATGGTGCATTTAACCACATTATGTCGACAGAAATGGACCATAGTGAAACTGGGGGTCCTGGGGCCCCTGGGCAGCTGCCCACCTGCACCCAGTCCACATGAAGGCAGCTCCAGCATGGACAGGGTTGCAGTCTGAGCGCCCACCAACTGGCCCCCGCTGCTGGGTCCCAGTCCTGCGTCTATACGAGCATACACACCTCCACTGGGCTGTATATGGCTGCGGGGCTGTTGCATAACGCCAGCCTAGTTTCTAACCAACTTACAGTAAACAGCAGCCTGTAAGGGAGGGGGGCCACC
>NW_018127906.1:1433382-1448547 GCF_001952655.1 Monopterus albus | reverse complement strand
CTCCCCTGGGCTGTATATGGCGGGGGGGCTGTTGCATAACGCCAGCCTAGTTTCTAACCAACTTACAGTAAACAGCAGCCTGTAAGGGAGGGGGTCCACCGCTCACACTCACTGCCGAGGCTTCAACACACGGAGTCTCCGTGCGCCCCGGCCTGCTCAGCACACTGTGCAGGTCTTTAAACCCAGGTCCAACTCTTGTCCCGTCCCCACAGGTTTCACCGCGTTTCTGTCTGCAGCCCAACAGGTTGTCTGAGCCCCAGTGACACGTGTGGCCAAACTTCTGTCCTGCCCCCCTCCCCCTCCCCGGTCCCACTGCGCTCCCCTCCGGGTGACAGCTACACAAACTCCCCCTAAACTAACTCCCGGGCCGTGTCAGTCCGGACAAAGTGTGCAAAACCGACCCAAAGTCCAACTTCGAACTGCTTTCCGAGCTAGTTAGCATGCTAGTGAATGTGCGTTAGTGTGAGTGTGTGTTGACGGAGCGCATAAGTTAGGAGCAGCAGCAGCACAACACGGGTGAATTCGAATAAAAGTGCTTTGGCTCGATCTAAACGACCCGCTTCGACCCGGAACGGGTGTGTGCTGTGCCCCTGAGGAGTTGTTACCTGCCGGGCCCTTTGTAAAACATCGGCCAGGCCGTCTGACTTCAGCCCCGACTGGTTCATCGAGGTCTGTCCCTGCACCAGCTCCGCCATCATAGCCACCACTAGCTAGCCGTTAGCCTTTAGCTGTTAGCCGGATTAGCTCCTGCTGCTAGCTATGCTGAAGCTGCCGTCAGAGAGGGCTAGCGACAGAAGTCTCACTCTGACGGATTTTTATGACACTTCAAGGAAGTAGACTGCAGCAACTCGATTTACAGGCAAAATAAAAAAAGCGATTTTGAAGAATGATTTGTATGAACTGCATTCATTATTTCTACTCATAGAAATCATTTAGTTAATAAATTTGCCTAAGTATCTTATTGATGAGATGAATGTTTGTTGTACACTGTCTCTACCAAATGCCATTAAAAACTACCCTCAGGGTTTGTCCTTTATTTGAATAAGTATTCATCTGCTACTCAAGTTAGAATAGCAATACTACATTGTGAAAATATTTCATTACATGTTAAAGTCCTGCATTCAAAAACTTCCATTATTAGCAAACTATAATGGAGAAAAGGTTCCTTTTAGTGTTGCAGTATCACTGATTGCATTGTTATTACTGATGCATTATTGATTAATTTGAAGGTTATTTTCTCAATTAATTGTTTTGTTTATAAAATGTCAGAAAACTAAAACATGTCTATTGTTATCATGTCACATTGCTGCTGGTGACAGATTTGTTTATTATTCACCTGATGGTCCAAAAGTCAAAAGATGCAGTCTGCCTTCACATGTCCCAATGAAAAGTATCTAATCCTCATTTTAAGATGCTTTGACTATATCAGTCAGTTATTAGTATAGATTTGTATGAATTTTCTGCTAATTGTTGCAGCTTAATATGAAGAGTGACTGCAGATAAAAAAAAACTGTATTTAATGTAGAGCAGAAATTAATATTTTATTATGTCATTAGTTGATGTTAAACAAAAATTCACTGGTTACAGTTTATTGTGGAAACCTGTGAAGATTTGCTGCTGAGGTTTTTTATTATAATTTCCACAATAATAAACTTATTTTCTTTTGATTTGTTTCTTTGCAGTAAAATTTAACAATCTTCTAATTTGTTGTTTGCATTTTTGTGGTTTCTGAATATTTCTTAGATAAACTTTATTGTCCAGCTGTTTTGGCCCTAAAATATAAACATTCATAAGCTGAAATAGCAAAACAACATAACAAATAAAGGGGGGAAATGATTTTGCCAGAGTCATAGCAGGGCATGAATGAAAATTTTAACAAAATTATTGAATAATTACATGAATTCAATAAAATAATAATAGGCCTAAATAAGACCCTAAAATCCTACAATGAATTAAAACACAAAGGTTTTAGTAAATATACTGAGATACATAAGATTTCATGTGCTCCAATAATTCAACAGGCCCTTAAAACAGAGGCTTTGTTGCAAGCAGTTTGAAATGATGAACAGGGTTAGACTCTGCTTATATTTTCATTTTCATCAGCATTTCACCACCTGTGTTTTAGTTTCGGGTGAGGCGTTTTGTTTATTTCTTTTACTACAGAGTGGTTCATCCTCATCACAGAGGATCTCTGCCGCTGCTCAGCTGTTGGCAACTCGCTGCTCTTTCCACTTCCGCATTCAGTCACGTGCTTCAGCCAGCTCCACAGGTGGAAGAAGCTTCACAGAAACAAGTTTACATCAGTCAGTATGATGTTTGACCTTTGACCTCTCAGTGCCAGACAGTGATAATATGTGGTTAATGCATTTTACATGCTGAGAGGGGTTTCTATTATTTTGTCCATCCAGTTTATATCAGTGAGGCTAAACACCAGAGCCATCTCTCTGTGTAACCCAGTCCAGCTGAACAGCAGCACGGCCTGACAGTACATCCCTCATGGCTATAGACCACACTGCACAAAAAAAGTCAGAAAAATACTTAATTTGTAAAGTCTGCACCACCAGACAGATAAACAAATACTAAATACAAATAAAGTACATTTCCTGTTCCCTGGCCCCCAGAGCAGCAGCTTATACTTGTGCGTTGTACTAAGGGACAGCTGAGTGCTGTTTGCACTGCACTGGGAACTGATGCAGAGTGTGTCTTTGTTTCAAAAGCTATTGTAAAATAAATGAAGTTTGCTTTGGTTGCAGCTTCCTGACCTGTCTGTGCCAAAATGAAGTTATACTGCAGCTAATGATCAGTCTCAGTACTGGTTAATGGGCTGATTATTTTCATGATTAATCAATTGATCCTTTGTCCCATTATGTCAGAAGATAGTGAGACACGTACTGCTGCGGAAACAAAGGGAGCAAGAGCTCAGACTGAAATGCTGATAACCTGCAGTGACCCTGTGACCTCGCTGTGACCCCACTGATGACATCCAATGACCTCTCACTCACACACACCTGGCTGGTGGTGTCAGATGGTTACATTGCCCATCCATGTGATGGAGTTAAAAGAATCTGGACAAAAGAATTCAGCTTTTTCATTTTTTATCTGTAAAAATGTCCGATGTAAAAAGCAGAGCGCTGTGGAGCCATGGAGCCACAGCATAGGCGCTCACTGCTCACTTACCTCCTCCAGGCCTTCCTGCACCCTGGCCTTCAGAGTTCATGTCACTGATGCTTGCCCACAGAGACAAGAAACTAAGTTCGTTCACTCAAGTGCTGAAGTACAGTTCTCAGGTATCTCTACTTTACCTGAGTATTTCCCTGTCCCGCTACTTCATCCTGTGACTCCATGTCAGAGACAAACCGTGTACTTTTTACTACACTACATGTACCTGATAACTTCAGTTCCAGAATCAGATGAATCAAACCAAACCCAGTAGAACCATCAGTCTCTATTGATCCCAGTGGGAAATCCACCAGCTACCCAGCAGGATGGAAAGTACTTCCCAGTATAAGTATATAAGGTAGTTACCATCAGCTCCACCTTTACCAGCTGCAGCATTAAAGTGATGGACACAGTAATTAGTCACTATGATCCAGTATCAGAGACGTTACTGGGACACGGGCTGTTCTGCAGGACGAGTACTGGTACTGATGGTACTTCAAGTAGGTCAAGGTCAAGTTCAAAGTGTTTATTTGCCATATGCCCAGTTAGGATACATGTTTCCCTGTACAATGAAATTCTTTGCATGGGAGCAGCATGTGCAGCAGTCAACAGTCAATGTGCAATTATGCATGTGCAAACTGAGAATGTAAACAGTACATGACGTATTTCCTGGTAATAAACTCCTCAGCTGTTTAGGAGTCTGATGGCAGAGGGAAAGAAAGAGTTTTTCAGTCTGGAGGTCCTACACTTCACACTTCTGAACCTCCGGCCAGAGGGTAGGGAGGTGAACAGTCCGTACTGGGGGTGGGTGGGATATTTGAGGATGGCAGCAGCTGTCCTACGCACCATGCGGTGGTAAATGCTCTGCAGAGAGGGCAGTGGAGTCCTGGTGATCTTCTCAACAGTCTTTACCACTCTCTGCAGGTGCTTGCGGTCCATAGCAGTAGTGCTGCCATACCAGACAGTGATGCAGCTGGTCAAGATGCTCTCAATGATGCAGCTGTAGAAGTTGCAAAGGATCCTAGGCGACATGCCAAACCTCCTCAGGAAGTACAGCCGCCATTGGGCCTTCTTGACCAGCTGTGTGGTGTAAGGTGTCCAAGTGAGGTCCTCACTGTTGTGGACGCCCAGGTATTTGAAGCAATAGTAGCTCTTCCTCAGAAATGAACATGCAGGACGCTTAGGTCCTACAATTTGGATACTGATACTTCTGTACTTTTACTGATGTAACATGTTGAATGCAGGACTTTTACTTGAGTATTTTTACACTGTGGTATTACTCAGATGTGTTCAGCACAATGTGCTGCAACTGCAAAGACACAAAGATAAAACACTGTGAACTGACAACAACAGCAGCACTGAGGCCTCTTTTCCTTCCACCTGCAACCCAGGTGAGACTGAACCTGTTGTCACTGTGGGGGATGATGTTTCACTGGTCTCTCCCAGCCACACGCTGGTTTGCAGCCCACCCCAGTTCGAGGTCACCTTTACTCCTCGGCCCCACAGAGGAGTTCTCTGCTAATGGAGGTGGAACGTTTATGACCAGATCGTGGACACAGTGGATGTCTGGACAAACCTTAGCCACCGCACCTGTAAATGGCTGTGAGACACGTCTAGACATTCAGCAGGGTTTTTGAGCCGCCCAGAGCAGGGACCGACTATACCTAGACTTTTATAAACACACGTCCTGTGGTGGCAGCAACCCAAGGACATCTGAATAAAGCTGAGTGCTGCAACTGCAGGCAGAGAACTGCGCAGTATGATCACTGACTGAAGCACTTCATCCTGCCACAGCTCACTGCAGTGCGTTCGCATCACAGACTCTTCACCTCCACTCGCTCCGCTGTGTTTCCAGCTTTTTGTGCGGGAATGAAAAGACTCGTCCTCCTTGTCTGCTGCCAAGTGGACTGACCTTCTGTCTGCTATCACACATCAGACTCATTTCATCAAGTGCTTCTCGTCCCTCGCGTCCCGCTGCTCGCCTGCAGCTGCACGTCGGCCCACACAAACACCTGGGCAGGTGACAACTGCACAGCATCCTGCAACAAACGACAGGAGATGGAATTCCTCCTGAGGTGTGGTCGCCCTGCAGCACACACATCACTCCATCATTCTGTTTCTCTGTATTCGCTAGTTTCACCATCGTCACAACAAAGAACATCAGACAGCAGACGGACGTAAATGGACGCTATATGTGGAGATGAAGCAGAGGAGCCATGTGCTTCTGCCTGCAGATGTTTGCTGGTCCAGCCCACGGCGCCGTGGCTGCTGGGACCGGAGTCCCAGCTTGGACAGACAGGCTGAACTGTAACAATCTGTCTACTTTGTACTGAAGTGCACGCTCCATCCTGCTGCGCTGAACAGTGTGCAGTGCACACACTCAGACCCTGTACTTTCCCTTACTATTAAGTTACATTAATGTGTGTGTGAGACAGAGAAGCCCCATATGGTCCAGCTCACAGGACCCCATTATTAGCAGCACACACACCACAGTGCCACTCTAATGCCACTTAAGGCTGTTAGTGTTTCCTGTTGACGTCCAACAACAGGCTCTTCACAAGCCATCATTTTCCACTCAGCAGTCCTTCATACATCAACACACACACACAGGTAGCCCAGAGGACAGCGAGCACCATTAGTTCCTCTCAGTGCAAAACCCATCTTTTAGAGGTATTCGTTTGTAAATGCAGAGTTGCACTGTGTCAAGACAGAAAATAAATCAGGAGCTGGACACAGATGATGATGCTGACATACATGGGAACAAACACACTACCTGTAGAGTGGCAGCTCGGCAGACTCAGCTGGTGTTACCGGGGGCCTCGGCAGAGTCGAAGAGAGCTCTCAGGAGGTTGTGGTTATCACTGGGGGGCCCTAGAGCTCTTCCAGATCCAATCAAGTCAATCAACACTTTATTCATATAGCAGCTTTCATACAGCATAATGCAGCTCACAGTGCTGGGCAGAGTGTGAAGGCTTACAAACGATTTAAAACAAACATGAAACTAAGACACACAGCAAAAATAGAAAAGAGACAGGGGCAAATAAAAGAAACAATGAAATAGAAAAACACTCAAATATAAATGTCAGTAAAACACTAAAGGACGTCCAGCCGTTGGCAACTCGGTGTAGAAAAGTCTCTGTGTCTCCCAGACACAAATGCAACATGATAAAAGTCAGACGTGGTGACAAACCCATCATGAGACTAGATCAGAGTCCAGGATAAGCCCCAGGTTTCTGGCCTGTTGGCCCTGGCTCAGCGCTGGAGGATTTGGTTCAGTGGCCCGTTTCCCTGCCTGAGCCTTTGACCCTGTGTTTAAAATCAGAGGCTTGACAGAGGTTCTAGTGTTGCTGAGGGGCATTGAAGGAGCCTCTGGAGCTTCTGGTGGTCAGTGAGCGGGTCCTGGCAGTTTTTGGAGGTTCTAGTTTTCACTGAGGATGTTCCAGAGGTCTGTCATGGTGTTCCAGGATCATCTACTGGTGCTAGAAGACGAGCACAACCTGCAGCCTGACTAATGAAAGCCTGCCCTGATCATGTGTAGACACAACTTAAAGTTTGTGTCCATGGGTTCTGCCTAAGAACAGCTGCTGGTGTTAACTCTATGGGTTCAAAGTCACTGTTAGTGACAGAACGCAGCAGAAATGTATCCAGAGTCAACCAGGAGAACACTCACACCGGTGCAGTTCAGCTTCAATACAGGAATTATCCACATGATTAGACAACACACACACAGACACACATGGCGACCGGGCTTTCAGTTCACGGACCATTTCACTCCAATACTATTCGTACCCCCCTCCATCTCACGGCCACGGCCCCCGCCGAGTTCTGCAATAAGATGCATCGACAGTGTCTGAACTGCTGCTATTGGCAGCACAGTGGATACACGGCCAAAAGTATGTGGACAGCTGAACAGCCACAGCCTCCACGATCCTGGTGCCAGCTGCTCCTCCAGATGTTGAAGCATTTGGGAAAACCAGGCATCTTGAACCAGTCAAGAAAACTGTTCTCAGCTTTGTGTCGAGGTGTTTGCAGAGTCCAGTTTATTTATCTTTAGGATGAGAAAAAAACTTTAGAAAACCTTCTTTTTCTAATGGATGCAGCTGGTGAATTTGTATGTGTGTTATTCCCCACCAACCCCGTGCAGAGACCAGCAGCACCAGTGGACGTGGTGTCCTCAGCGTGATGTGAGTCCAGACCCTGGTCCAGCTCATCACTGTGTGATGTAGACCTCCACTGTTGAGCCACACCGCTGCACTGGGGGGCAGGTTTCTCCTTCAGGAAACACGGGAGGCGTCTGTTTCCACCAACCAGCTCCACTGGCTGAGAACGGCTTCACTTGTTGGACTGTGTGATGCTTGTCATTTGATTTGTATGTGTTCACTTGTGTCCGATTGGTTTTCGGTGGTTCGCTTCCACAGTGTGATTCCTGGTCCCTTGCAGCTGTCTGGACGTGATTTAGACTTTATATAAGTCCACGGTGCTGGCTGAGGTTGGAGACAGATGATCAGAGCTTTGTGTGTTTTAGTGGAGGCTGCTGCTTTTAGACAACTCATTACTGCGGCCTCCTGCGGACCGACTCCATTACACATTACAGATACGGCAGAGACACGCCCACCCTCATCCCAGCACATCTAAATGTATGGAGCCACCATCTTTCCTCTCTATATTTAAAGTCATTCCGACTGCAGCGCTCTGAACACACTGCACACACATGGATGCAGAGTGATGATGACATCATCACAGAGACAGGAAGTAGTTTCATCTGAAGTTCCCAGGGGGTTTAAGATGAATGTGAGATTAATACAGACATCTCCAGGGTCAGCGCGGCCTGTGCTGATGGTTACTACAGCCACCAGCGGGGTTGGTGTTGCTCTCAGGACGCACAGTAAATACAGTGTGCTAGTTAATGTGAGCGGAAAGACCTGTAGGAAGGAGGATGAGGAGGAGCCATGTATATCTGATAGGACTGAATACAAACAGCCTGATTTCAGCCAGAACGGAGCATCTGTCTGGGTGATGTCTTCACCTCCTGCTGAGAAAAATCACATCAGCTCTGAACAAAAAATGTCATCAGTGTCTGCGCTCGCTTTTTCAATCTCCTCCACCGCCGCCTCTCTGATATTATAGAGTTCACAGAGTGACAACATCGACAGCTTTCACAAACAGCTCAGACTTTTCTTTTTGTCTTTGTCTGTCCTGAACTTCACCCACAAACAGATTCATCGGTATTAGACTATCCACAGCGAAATGTCCCGACAGCAGAGATTCTTTATTTCCTGCTGTGGAGTTTAAATCTGTGTTCACCTGATTTCTGACCACGACACAGATAGCTGTGTCCACATCAGGCCTCGACACTCAGTTCTGATCTGTGTGTGTTGCTTCCCGTCCGTGTGTGTCAGTGCCGTGTACCTGGCTGTGGTGTGATGTTAAAACCACCACATGGATTCTGATCTGACCGTTCTGACGGCGCTTGCACAGCCAGAGGTCAGACAGGAATCGGGCCTAGGAGCACATATGCAGGTGGCCGAGATCTGGTCTGAGGACACCTGGTCCACACTGCTGTGGACACACCAGGTCTGGGAAACTTCAGCTGGGACGTGTGTTGCTATTTGCTAAACTGAAAACCTGTTAGTGTGCACAAAGCCGTGGGAAGTAGGGGTGTGGAGGGTGCTGCAGCACCGCCTGGAAGAAGGTAGAGGACTTGCAGGTCCGTCACAACCATATATTCAAAATATTAATGGAATAATATATGTTTACTTAAATTTTTACTGGATATGTTCATATTCTAACAATGTTCTGACAGTGGATGTCGGGTTCAGCTTTCAGTCAGTTTGGCCAAACTGCGCCTTTTGCAGCCAGCGTGTGAACTTACTCGTTACAAACAGCTGTTTCTGATTTCACCTGTAGCACACATGATGACGCACTGCCACAGTACAACGGGCCTAAATGCACATCAGCCTCTTATTAAATGTTCGTGTGATGTCACGTGCGCTGCCTGTGATGCTGTCAGTGGCTGATGCTCTTATCAAGATATTCTGTAAAGCTGGTTTCCAAATCAGCCGGTGCGTGGCCACTGCCGTGCATGTTGTGTACTGTGTGTGTGAATGTTGTGCACTGTGTGCGTGTGCAGGTTGTGTACCGTGTGTGCTTGCTGTCAGATCATGGCCTGATGCAAGTAAAAAACAGTGTCGCTACTTTATCATCAGTACAACTTTTACTGTGTAAATCTGTGCACGACCGCTGTTCTGTGTGTGCGCGCGTGTGTGTAGCCTGTATTGTGTGTATGTTTAATTAGCCTAATGTTCCTTTCACAGAGAAACAAGGGACTGTACAGCATTTTTAATTCACATAAGAAAACCTCCACAGCCGCTTTAGGTGTCAGAGCTATGTGTGTAGCCCCTCCCCCTACCCCCCCAACTGAAACATGCTCCCACGGCCGTGGACAAATGACACAGTGGTAGTAACATCTCTGGTCATACACAGCTGTACACAGTTACACAGTGGTCAGTTTATTAGGAACACCTAGCTAAACTAAGCCAGTTTAAATCAGTTGTAAATCCTCATCCACCAAGGCGACGGCCTGACAGGCAGGCAGCTTACAGCCTTCATTCACTCACACACTTCGCTCATTTGAAGTTTTAATCTATTTATGAACTATTCTGGGGCGGGGGCCCTTTGTGTCGCAGCAGGCCTGGCGCAGAGGGGGTGTTGCTGATGGAGCCCCCTGTCCAAAATCATTTAGTCCAATATTTTGGTGTCATTTTGAGGTTTTTGTCATGGAGGCGGCCATGAATATGAGCAGATGGATACCAGATTAGTCCACCCGTCACTCGTCATTCTCTACACCTCCCTGCCTTTCTGCTCCTTCACCTCCTCCAAAAGTTTCTCTCTTGTTTCCCTAAATCCCCCCTCTGCCTCCCCCTACCCCTGTCACCCGTTGCCCGCCTCCCGTCGACCCCCCGTCCCTCCCATCACCTCCCTAAGCCTCTTTTATTGCTCATTTCAGTGCGATAAAGACGAGGCAATGTGCCTCCTTGGCCAGAAAGCAGCTGTAATGAAATCATGGGCTGTAAAGGCCTTGATCCTCGTTGCCCCCCCCCACCACTGCTGAGGGAGGAGGAGGTCTATTGTTCAGGAGTATATAGGCTTGTCTATTACCTGCACTCACTCACACACACACACACACACACACACTGCTGCTGAAAAGAGCCATTTGTTGCAAAAGAGCCATTTCATAGAGACAGCCCCCCCCCCCCCCCACAACACACACTTTCATTCATTCACACACACACAGTTACAGAGCTCAACAACAGTAACAGAAGGTGGTGAGCCTGCAACAAAGACAGGCCATGAAATTCAATTAGCAGTTTGTGAGTCTCAGAGTGTGTGTGGACTTGCAGGGCTGTACATCATGAGGACCAGTACTTTGACCAGCATTATGAGGACATGTTGGGAAAGTGAGGACACCTCTACACTGTGGGGACATGTTGTCTGGTCCTCAGCACTTCAAAGGATTCACTGAAGGTTCACACTTGGTTTTAGGATTAAGCTTAAAGCCAGGGGTAGGTTATGGTAAAGGGGTGCTTTATATTAGTGAGGGTCCTCACAAAGAAAGAAGAAGAAACACTCAGCGGGTCTGGCTTCACGTCACCTGTCATGTGTCTGATAATGGCGAGCTTTTCTCTCAGCTCGTAGGAAACATGGCGACCTCCTTAGCTTTTCTTTTTTATGTTGACTATAATAATACGATTAATGATGTTTTCAGCTGTGAAAAGAAAACCTACTTCCTGGACAGAGACCTTTCAGACTGAACGTTCTGGGAAATCTTCTCCTGTTCTTTCTGTGTCAAGGCTGAGAAACCTGCCGATTATGAAGAGCTGCAGCAGCTGAGTCAGATTCCTGGAAAAGTCAACGAGAGAAGTGTAAAGTGCTGCTAGAGGACAGAGCTCATACAGATGCAGTGAGCTGGACGTGGCGCCCAGTGCAGCGGTGTGGCTAACTGGGGTGGGTCTAATAGTTGGTGGACAACAGTGGAGGTCTATGGCCCAGAGTGATGAGCTGGACCAGGGTCTGGACTCACACACTATGGTGAGGACGCCACACTCACTGGTGCTGCTGGTCTCTGGACGGGGTTGGTGTGGAGTAACACAGACAGAGGGAATCAGAGGCTGCACACTTTAAATTATTGGAGCATAGAAACGCAGCTGAGTGACACGAGCAGATCAAACATTTTCCGTGCTTGGTCTGTAGCTGTGCAGCTGGACAACTTAACGCTCGACCTCAGTGCCACGCGTTACTTCTTGAAAAATGAGTGTGTATTCACTAAATGCACATTAAAAGTCACAGTTTGAGAGTCAGAGTTCCAACCTCCTCCCTCCCTAGCACTGCTGTGACGTATGCTCCATCAGGAGGTGTCCGACATCATGCAGCAGCTACTACACACCAGCTGCTCTTTGTGTGTTACAATACAGACTGAGTGCATGTGGCGTTGAGGGTCAGACCATAAAAATGTGTCCATCTGTTTGCAGGAACTCCCACAGCTGCAGCCTCACAGGGGAGGGGCGTGTGTTAGCTTTGACTAATGAGCGTGCATTGTGTTGATGTCCATTAGGAGTCATGGTGTGTTAGTCGATCCTCAGCGTGAAAACTGTTGTGAGTCAATTATACACCAGTTAGTGTGTGATTTACTTTAGATGAGAGTGAACCAGGTCCTGTCGGAGGAGACTGTAGGTGTCACTGCAGGCTCCATCGGCTCACGACTTCAGCTGGAAAGCAGGCAGAGCGCTCGCAGTTTACTTTGGCTCTTAAACCTTTTTATTGGGTTCTGCAGGATCGAACAAGATCTGCATAAAGAATGTGTTTACAGAACACACGGCACCAAACCTACAGACCCACAACTGCCTCATTTTTAAAACATGTTTTCACAGACTGGTCATCTTATTTTGTCCTGTGTTGCCTTTTTGTTTGACCCGACGTCTTGTCAATCCTGTTTTACACACTATAGGCGCTCTATTCTTTCTAGTGTTACGCTGGTGCCTGGTGTTTAGTGTCGTTTTATTTGTGTGCTTCATGTGATGTTGTCCTGCCTGGAGCTTTGCATGCTGCCGTCCTCATCAGGCCTCCCTTGTGAGAGACGTGTCTAAGATAAAGGTCAAATAAAAAAATGCTACTGAATTGTCTTGATGTTGTTTTTCTTTGTGATGACAAATTACAAACATTGTGTTTAATTCCATGTGCAGATGCAACAGTGGACCAGCTGTGAATCGCAGCCACTGGCAGTTCTACGTGTTGTTGTTCAAACACAGTCACTACAAGATGAGAGCATTTATTTTTGCACAAACTGTAGGAGGAGCCTGACGCCTCCTGGCGGCACCTTTGACGCCACGCTGCCTCTACAGGCTGAGTCGACGCTGTGGCGGAGGAAGGATGCTCCTCCACAGCCAGCGAGACGTCAAACATGAGACCACAACCATCTCCACACTGGGCGGTCATGCATAAAAAGCAACTGTGCAACACGAACTGGACAAACACAACACAACAGTGGACAAATCCGCTGTACGGTAGTTTAGAAGAGACATAAAACCATCGCAAACAGACACAAAATCAAAACACACAAAACCATCACAAACAAACACACAAAACCACTGTGCACACACAGGCCCTATGCTGGACTGGACCTGGACAAATGTGTGTTAACAGACCCGGACTGGGGCGCACCCCCCACCCCTGCCTGTGTTTGTGCGTGTCTGTGAACGCACACCTGAGCTCCGACAAATGCTTTGTGCTTCCAGTCTTTTGTTCGAGCTGCAGATGAAAATGTAGTTCCTGTTGTTTTGTGCGTTTCTTCATTGCATCGCAGTTTGTTGATGAAAGACCCTGAACACAAACACTTCTACATCTGTTCACCTGAATCAGACAATCAGCGCTGCTGTCACCTCCATTCAAACCAGGCACAGACCTGCCTCTCTCCTCTCTATAATCAGGGTCTCTCTCTTAATGGAGCTGTCTGTTTATTACAGATTTTCTGCTGTTTTTGTTGCTGCATGACATGAAACACGTCTTGGCAAACATAATGAGTGTTTCACTGATTGTCTTCGTGAATGTCACTGCCATGATAATGGAGAGGGAACATACAAAAGAAGTCAAACAAAGAGCAGAGATGAGTGTTTCCTACTAATTTCACCTTGTCTCATTGGAAACCAGTCCCACATTCAGGCCTGATGTCTTCAGGTGACTTTATAGTGCATGTTATCACAGGTAAGAGTCTGGTGTTAGACATCCAAATCATTAATATGGTGGGTTCAACGGATGCTTTAACGTGATGACCCCGAGCTGGTCTCCTGCCACGGGGCCTGTATCCACAGTCAGGAATACTACTGCAGGTTTAAACTCACTGAAGGTGTTTCATTTAAAAAGCAGCTCAGTGAGGACCTGAAAGCAGGAACATCACTCACACACACACACACACACACACACACACACACACACACACACACACATGACTCCCTGCTGCAGGGTGACAGGTAGTGTTTTTAACCTCAGTGTTCAGCTCAGACAGCGAGCTCACTGAGGCCTGTGATTGGCTGAGAGCTGTCAGCTGTCAATCAGAGGAGGATGTGGGGGGCTGACACACACACACACGCACACACACACACACACAGAGCTGCATGGTGCATTAGTGTAGAAAACACAAAGCCATGGAGCTCCCGGGTGAGTTACAACAAGAGAAACGTCAGCTGCAGCGTTCAGACATAAAGGGTGTGAGGCCAGAGTAAAGCAGCAGCAGCAAACGCACCTGAAGCTGTACAACCCAACCGCCACTGTGGCCTGATCTGGTTTTACTTCCTCAGTCCAGTGTGTTCACAGCGTGGGCTCAGCCATGGTTTCGTAGTCATAATTACACTGTATGAGCTCATATTGTTCACACATCAAGTTAGACATGTTGGCAGCTCAGGCACCATTCACACAGAAATCAGAATTTAAATCGGGCTACATCTGGGCTAGAACAGTCACAACAGCTGCTGGGGGGTTGTTTATACGTAAAGCCAGTACATTTACTCAAGTCCTGCATCTCAGTACAGTTTTGAGGAATTTGTACTTTGCTTGAGTATTTCCATTTTCTACCATGTTTGAGGCAAATGTACTTTCTACTGTACTACACGTATTAGAGAATCACTGGAAGAGGAGCAGCTGTAAAACTGCTCTGTGATTCCTCTCTCTCACATTTGTCCTTGCATCTTATGTGAGCGGGAAGTGAGGGAAACGTGGCTGCAGTTGAGGGAACAGAGACGTACTCCACCTGAATTCCTGCTTTGCTTGTGTCGTTCTTACCACAGTAACTAGTTGTCCCCTCATCATAACACACTGTATATTGAAGACAAGCACCTACTGAGCCTACTAGCAGGTGGAGTAGGCACTTATGCACCCATAAGTATGGTCGCGACAACAAGTAATAACAGCCATAGAATGGTGTGACGAGCGCGTTCCAGACCGCTGGTCACACATCTGGCTGTTTCCACGGTGACGAGCATTGTGCTCAGCCAAAGACAAAACAGGAGGAATTGGAGTGCAAGTAAAAGACTGAGTCGTTCCTCTACAAAACAGACTCCTCTGTCAGCCACGTCGAATGTGAACCTGGAAGACCTTGTGACACACATCATGTGTTCAGGCCTCAGATGTGACTCTGGAGCTTGTGTGAAACACGGTGCTGTTTCCTTTATGTGATGCTGTTATCATGTTTATTTCTGCTGTTCCTACCTGAGCTCTGTGTCCTCAGCGTCAGGTTGGGTGTAAACACACTAAATATGGAAGCAGAGTGAGAGAGACTGGCGGCAGCAGACAGACAGAGCAGTAATTTAGCTCTGTGGGGTTCGGTCATTTAAACGGCCTCCTTATAAATGACACAGTAATGAATTCACAGCCTACCTGCTCCATTAGCAACCCCTACTGAGACACACTGGCAGTGGTGGTGTAGCGGGGGCGGAGGGATCCGCTCTCTCAGGGTCC